>NC_092153.1:16321257-16493757 GCF_045791955.1 Oncorhynchus clarkii lewisi
TGATTTGATTTGAGAAGAGAGACCATGTACTGGAGTAAACCGTTAGACTGTAGCGAGAGGAACGCCGCCATGTCTGGGGGCAGTACAGGCGACAGAAAGGGTTTTGCATAACACTGCATCGATCACAATGTGTCAACAAGTACATCTGTATGTTCCACATGGTGTAGCAACCAGTTAACAGCACATTACTAGTGCAAGATGGACAAAATGGGAGTTAACGTTAAATGGGGAAAATCTACAATGCCATAAAATCGGTGCTTTGTATCCTGCATCGTTAACGCCGTTGCCTGGGGAGGGAGAAGCATGTATGTAACCCAGATCAAATTACACAGAAGGATTTGAAGCGTGTCAATTACCCAGTAAATGAGCAGTAGTGAAATGTGAAGCATTTCAGTAATCTGGGTGGAACAACTTGATAACAGGACTAGTACATTGGACATAGTCTGTTCAGAACAAGGTGTAATCTTGGAACAGAAAGGAGTATGGAAGGAAAGTAATAGCACTGAGTCTAAGAAATTAAACTACATTCTCTCTCTTGCCTTAAATGGACATAATGTGCCAGGGTTCTCGATGAGCTGAGGGTCAGTTAATAACTTTCAGACTATTAGTGCTACCCAGGGCTGTTGAGGTGACCGTATTACAGCCACACCGGTGGTCACGAGTCATGAAGGCAGACAAATTCCACAGGAACGTTTAGTCATGGTAATTAGGCTTCTCCATGCTCTGATGCTGGTCATTAGTAGTCGACCAAACTTGCTAACTGCCTGGTACTCAGCACTCTATTGTCCCTCTAATCACTCTGATATCAACGCAAATGTAATCGAATCAAACACTTCATAGGCTATGCAATTGCGCGAGAAAACAGAGTGATGGGATCCTCTTTTAGTAGAGGCCATCAGCTTTATATAGACTAGGCCTACTATATCTATTTCTCAACTTTCCTAATATTAAGCACATTGTTTATCTTTACAACAGGAGTATAGCATTGATGATGGCGCCGGTGGGTAGGGCTGCCGTATTACCGGCCCTCAACCAATCATGCTATTTTGTTAGTTTTTTCACGTTGTTCGTAACTTGTTTTGTACATAATGCTGCTCTTTAATTATTTGTTTTTCTTATCTCTTACTTTTTAAAACTTATTTTTTAGGTATTTTCTTAACTGCATCGTTGGTTAAGGGCTTGTAAGTAAGCATTTCACGCTATGGTCGACACCTGTTGTATTCGGTGCATGTGACAAATACATTTTGATTTGATTTGTGGCTGGCATGAAAATGAACCACAGGAAAAGCTTCCTCCAATCAAGTGCACAGATAACATGTAGTTTCCCACTGTCCGTTTCGAGACAGGTGCAAGGTAATGGTCCATTCTAAATCAAAACTAATTTCACCCACATTAAGTATATGTAAAGACAAGATTAAATCAAGTATAGTCTGATGGGTGACAATATTAGCCTATCACTTGTGAATGATATATAATCACTTGTGAATGATGCCTAGCATAAGAAACAAAGCCTTTTTTTGTGACTTTTTCAAATCATAGTCATACCTCATGTAGCCCATAGGGCTATATGTTTTGATATGGTTTGTATCACAACTAAAGTGGCCAAATAACTTCTTAAAATTAAGCACATTAATCCGCTTTGCAAGGGGTGTAGAGCCTAACTGGTATACATAAGCAGCGCACAAGTTTTAAGTTTGGGGAAGAACATTTGCGCCATAAAAATGCACCTTTATAATTAAAGCATTACATGCATAATCGCATTTGCGGCCACCTTTTATAATGGTGTTTTCCCGCTAGTGGAACATTTGTGCTTATAGCCTACTGCCGTGTGCGCATTGTTGCGCTTATAATGTGAAGAATTAGCCTAATAGTTTATCAACATTTTATGCTAAACGTTCTGATCTGTTGAATCAGCCACATTGCGTAAAAAAGTTTGATGCTAGTGGTTGTATTAATTTGGGATCTATTGCACCCGACAACTGTCCCAGACTATGTTTGGAATATTTATTTCTTGCACAGAATAGGTTATAAAGTGTGAACAGCCTGCGCAAAAAAACAAAGCAGAGCTCATGCCTTTCAACTTTTTTCAAATCATCATCACCATTATTAGAGTCGCATCATGCAGCCTTATAATGTATTAAAAATCAAAACATATAGCCCAACGTTTGTAGAACAACTAAAGTTACATTAATAACTCTAAATTAACCATATAGGAGTACCTATTTCTTTGTTAACTGCTCAACACAGAATAGCCACATGTGCACTACCTCAAATCGTTTGGAGAAAATATTTAGAATGTTTTCAGCTTTGTTCAATAGCATTCTTCAAACTAGAAAATATAATGCCATGGAATTCTAAGCAAATATGGTCTACTAAATGAACTAGTGTAGCCCACAGCCATTTGGCATATAGCTACATCAGGAATTAACATAAGGACAACTCAGAGCATGCTATTCTGTTCTTCTGAAGCACACTACATTTTCTTCATGTCATGCTTCTCTAGACAATAAATACTGGATTTATTGTGAAGGTGTAGGCTATATTACATGGATTCATTAGACTTTTTAAAATGGCTTGTAGGCTCTGTGTGGAAGCCAGGAGATGCTAAATGTGTTTATGTTAATTAACGGTCAATTACCGTGAGACCGACAGTTATTTGCTTGACAATCACCGGCTGATGAAATTTTGTGACCGGGGGGAGGGGCATGTTGCCCCGCTTTGAAGATAACACAGTGCCACCAACACAGCCCGCTACCAAGGACTGTGGGCTCTCCTCCATGGCCGACGTAAGACATTAAAATGTGTTAACCCTCGCAAGGCTGCCGGCCCAGACGTCGTCCTCAGAGCATGCGGAGACCAGCTGGCTGGTGTGTTAATGGACATATTCAATCTCTCCCTATCCCAGTCTGCTGTCCCCACAT
The DNA here is from genome assembly GCF_045791955.1 of Oncorhynchus clarkii lewisi. NCBI lineage: Eukaryota > Metazoa > Chordata > Actinopteri > Salmoniformes > Salmonidae > Oncorhynchus > Oncorhynchus clarkii. Next base: position 16,324,179 of record NC_092153.1, read on the forward strand.
GCTTCACAATGGCCACCATTGTTCCTGTACCCAAGAAGGCAAAGATAACTGAACTAAATGACTATCAGCACTCACTTCTGTCATCACGAATTGCTTTGAGAGGCTAGTCAAGGATCATATCACCTCCACCTAACCAGTCACCCTAGACCCACAGCAATTTGCATACCGCCCCAATAGGTCCACAGACAATGCAATCGTTATCACACTGCCCTATCCCATCTGGACAAGAGGAATACCCATGTAAGAATGCTGTTCATCAACTACAGCTCAGCATTCAACACCATAGTACCCTCATCATTAAGCTTGAGAGCCTGGGTCTCAACCCACCCTGTGCGATTGGGTCCTGGACTTCCTGACAAGCCGCCCCCAGGTGGTGATGGTAGTAAAGAACATCTCCACTTCGCTGATCCTCAACACTGGGGCCCCACAAGGGTGCGTGCTCCGCCCCCTCCTGTACTCCCTGTTCACCCATGACTGTGTGGCCATGCACGCCTCCAACTCAATCATCAAGTTTGCAGATGACACAACAGTAGTAGGCTTGATCACCAACAACGACAAGACAGCCTATAGGGAGGTGGTGAGGGCACTCAGTAATACAGGGTCAGGAAAACAACCTCTCACTCAACATCAACAAAACAAAGGAGGCGACCTTGGACTACAGGAAACAGCAGAGGGAGCACCCACCATCCACAGATGGGACAGCAGGGTAGAAGGTGGAAAGTTTTAAGTTCCTCTGCATACACATTACGGACAAACTGAAATGGTCCACCCACACAGACAGTGTGGTGAAGGCGGCGCAGCAGCACCTCTTCAACCTCAGGAGGCTGAAGAAATGTGACTTGGCCCCTAAAACATTTACAGATGCACAAATGAGAGCATCCAGTTAGGCTGTATCACCGCCCGGTACGGCAACTGCACCGCCCACAACCACAGGGTTCTCCAGTGGGTGGTGCGGTCTGCACAAAGCATCACCGGGGGCACATTGCCTGCCCTCCAGGACACCTACAGCACCCGATGTCACAGGAAGGCCAAAAAGATATTCACGGACAACAACCAACCGAGCTATTGGCTTTTCACCCCGCTACCATCCAGAAGGCGAGGTCAGTACAGGTGCATCAAAGCTGTGACCGAGAGACTGAAAAACAGCTTCTATCTCAAGGCCATCAGACTGTTAAACAGCCATCACTAACACAGAGGCTGCTGACAACATACAGATTTGAAATCATTGGCCACTATAACAAATGGATCACTAGTCACTTTATTAATGACACTTTAATAATGATGTTGACATATCTTTATTACTCATCTCATATGTATATACTGTATTTTATACCATCCACTGCATCTTGCCCATGCCACTCAGTCAATGCTCATCCATAAATGTATATGTACATATTCTTATTCCATCCCTTCACTTACATTAGTGTGTATTAGGTAGTTGTTGTGGAATTGTTAGAATACTTGTTGATATTGCTCCACTGTAGGAACTAGAAGCACAAGCATTTTGCTAGACTCGCAATAACATCTGCTAACCATGTGTATGTGACCAATAACATTTTATTTTGGAAAGTGGTATCACGTAAGAGGAGGTTATATTCACCAGTATAACCCCTACATTTTTGCAACTAAAGGAGTGAAGTGGTCAGGGAAGGTTTTAGACAACAGCAGACCACGAGGACTGAATATGGGAACCAAACTATTCTCTCGGTCAAGCGTCAGGGGGAAGAGGTCTATGAGCAGATGAAGGCATACTTCTACATTTGTTTAGGGGCTGAACTAGTGACAGAGACAGAAATTAAATCAGTGTAAACGATATGATGGCGGAGTCACGGGTCAGTCCTACGGGGTGTTAGTGGCAGATTCTGTCAGGACCGATATCCGTGCATTCTATGGAGTCCCAAAAACCAAGGCATTAATGTTAATTGGAAAGAATAATTGAATGTGACAATGGCAGAGATCTGCATGGCTCAGATTAAGTTAGTAGGTAATAAAGTGTCTGGGGAGCGATACCACTCCACTTTGTGTAGTGGTACAGGGGAGAGCTCACAGTAGAGGAAAGACAGCTAACTGCAGCACAATATTGAGACTACTATGAGGATAAGTTGAACCAGGATCATTTGTATTTATTATGGGGTCCAGCGAAAATAAGTTATACCATTTTTAAAACATTACATTCACAACAGATTTCACAACACATTAAGTGTGCCCCCTCAGGCCACTACTCTAAAACACAAAATCCATGTGCACGTGCGTGTATAGCGCGTATGTTATCGTGTGTGTGTGTGTGTATGCGCCTGTGTTTGTCTCTCTTCACATGGTGGTACAGTGGTTCATCCTTTAAAAAGTTGCAGCGTACTGCATAGAGGTCGACCGATTATGATTTTTCAACGCCGATACCGATTATTGGAGGACAAAAAAAAAACACTCCCGATTAATCGGACGATTTTTAAAAATGTATTTGTAATAATGACAATTACAACAATACTGAACGAACACTTATTTTAACTTAATATAATACATAAATAAAATCAATTTAGCCTCAAATAAATAATGAAACATGTTGAATTTGGTTTAAATATTGCAAAAACAAAGTGTTGGAGAAGAAAGTAAAAGTGCAATATGTGCCATGTAAGTAAGCTATCGTTTAAGATCCTTGCTCAGAACATGAGAACATATGAAAGCTGGTGGTTCCTTTTAACATGAGTCTACAATATTCCCAGGTAAGAAGTTTAGGTTGTAGTTATTATAGGAATTATAGGACTATTTCTTTCTATACCATTTGTATTTCATATACCTTTGACTATTCTATGTTCTTATAGGCACTTTAGTATTGCCAGTGTAACAGTATAGCTTCCGTAGAGCGTTGGACTAGTTAACTGTAAGGTTGCAAGATTGGATGCCCTGAGCTGACAAGGTGAAAAACTGTCGTTCTGCCCCTGAAGAAGGCAGTTAACCCACCGTTCCTAGGCCGTCATTGAAAATAAGAATGTGTTCTTAACTGACTTGCCTAGTTAAATAATATATATATAAAAAATTTAATCGGAAATCGAAGCCCAAAAATACAGATTTCCGAATGTTATGAAAACTTGAAATCGGCCCTAATTAATAGGCCATTCCGATTAATCGGTAGACCTCTACCAGGGACTGCGGTTGAAAATTAGCCGGCTGGCTAAAACCGGCACTTTTACTGAAACGTTGATTAAGGTGCACTGTCTCTGTAAAAATAAAATATTTGTATTTATTTTTTAAATTTGGGAATAAGAATAATGTTTTATTTTCTGTTAATTTATGAGTAATGTCAATGTTTATATAAAATGTTAAACAGTATGGATATACTATTCAAAAAGGAGACTGTTGGATTTGAGCTTGAAATATCCTTATTACCATACTAGAATGTATTTATTACTTTGCATGTATTAGAAAGGTATATGTTGGGAGTCAATGAATGGTGAATAGGAACGCTGTGTATAGAAAGTTACAAGAGGTGACAAGGGGCAGCGCAGAAAGTTCATATTCTGTTCAAACATGTTGTTGCTGAATATTAATATTTTTGAGCAAGGAGGCAAAGAGCAACGGTCTAGTTTCATTTCCTGATAAGGCAGGCCAGTTGCTTTGGAACTAGGACCATGAGGGATGTGGAACTCAACTCGAGATAAGGTCAACAGTTGAAGAGAGAAGACACTGCTGAGGGGGGCCATAGGGGCCCACCACAAATACCATTTGATTACAGTCCTATCTCACATACACACACTTCCACACCCATGAGGATCATAGACTGAGGTAAGCCATGACAATACCAGTAAGAGGAACCTACTGTGTTTCTGGCTAACAGAGAATAATTGTTTATCTTAGACATGCAAGGAGATGACTTGCCTAGTCAGAAGGTATATAAGTAAGTATATGCTTGTGTGACTTGTATGTTGTGTGTGCAGCTACAGCACCCAAGTGGGTTGAATAAACCTGGTTTGAGCTTTTCTAGTCGTCCGTTTGAGTTTCTACTCTGTTTGTTCAGAACCTAACACTGGTCAAACAGATGGAAATGGAAATAGCTGATAGATGAAAATAGCAGAAATAGTCTTAAAAAACCTGCCAACTAATATCAACATTTAAATGTAGTTTTGCAGAAATGATTTTCCTTCTGTAAATGGAAGTAATTCTGTTACCAAAAACCCACATATCTTTAATATATTTTCTTAGTTCACAGAAGTAACAAGTAAAGTTAGACCTACTTTCTCTTTGTCAGGTGGTGGTCAAAGCAGGATTGTGAAATTTGGACAACCCCTCCCTCTCCCTCCAGTTAATGTTAACTACCCCTGCGCTGACTGACACCTACCCATGAGCCCCCTCTCTTTCCATTTACTGTAATCAGCAACCTCACCCTCTGAGCGCCAACCAACCCTGGATGTTGAAAAGTAGTTGAAATTTGGGCAATCCAAATCTGAACTAATCAGATGTCTGTTTCACAAGTTTGGACAGTACAGTAAAATAAAAGTAGGTTAGAATATAGTCCGATACAATAAAGTACTGTACAGTAGAATTTAGTACAGTAAAGTGCAGTATAATTTACTGTGTACTCTCCTGAACTATACTCTACCATGCTGTACTTTAATGTCCAAACTTGTTTAACATAGATGTTTATGATCGGTACAGATTTGGTCTGGTCCAGACAAACCAAACTTGGTCTTGTTTGGGGACTGAACTCAGAATAATAGCCAGTGTATAGAATACCCAAACATGCAAAAGCAGGATATTACATTTTTCTACCTTTGTGTACTCAGAATACATCACCATGAAGAGAATAACATTCATAATTATGGATTTCTGTATAGTACAGATCAGGGACCCGTAATTATATTACCATCATTCTGTTACTGGGTGTTAATCCAATTCGTTTACTGTGGCTCAATAAGCGAAATATATATATTTTTGTTTTAACTTGAGTCTTCATATCATAGCTGACGCCGCATTCTTTCTGCCGACATATTTGAATCTTAATTCAGAGTAGTTTTTGGAAAACGTAATCAAACTGATGTAGATTATACTGTCATTCTGTTAACAAACTTTATCTGTAATGTTCGAGTACATGTGTTTTTGTAAAATCGTCAGTGGAAATTGTTAAAAGTAGTTATTGTGCAAAGAGTTGTATGGTTTGTTTAACTTTGCAATCGATGGTTTTTGTTTGGCATACTTTTGAAGTGACAAATCGGTGTCTCAGCGTCATTATGTTACCTTTGAATTGCCCGGCTCCTCTTCATCTCGGGTCTCCTGCATTGTTTGGGGTAGTCCTGCGTCCTCAAATTCCGCCATTTTCAATGGTGTGTTTTGTATCCCAACAGAAGTGTTGCGGGTAAAACCAGAGGCAGCAAACCAACCAAGTCTTACAGCCAAGTCTACTGTTCTATTCTATACACAATATTTTTGACTGATTTTGCAGGTTGCAAATGGAAGCTTTAGGTTAGATTTGATTCTAAGTGAAAAGAAAAATAAAACAATCTCACACGACCGTTGTTGTGCAGCTGCACGTCTATTCACTGCTGGTACTCCTCTCTCCACACCAGAACGTGATGCAGTTTAAAATGAACAAGAAAAACGCAGCCAGCTAAACTAATGACAGAGAACGAAGTGTCGTAAAATGCTTGCAGACGTTTCACTTTACGTCTGAATGCAGACTATTCATTTTTTTAAACCAGCGGCGAAAAATCGCGAGACTTCCGGGAAAGCTTGGGAAGCAAACTGACCTGACAACGCCGGGGTTTGTACGGTTTAGAGAAGGAAATGAGAGACAGTGTTGATTTAAGCTTGTAAATCTTGGTGGGACAAATATTTTTGATGCATGCCAGCAAAGCCACTACACAACACTAAGCAATAGATTCATTGCATTATAACAGTGACAAACGGTGCCCACACTGTTAAGCCTACATAAATCTGTCCCAACAGCAGAACTTTCTTTTCAGCACCATGGAGTGAATCCTTGTCTATCTGCAGAGCCTTGTCTGGCAGCGAAACAGTTCATTCAGCCTCAAAACCTGCCCTGAATGAAGCATCACCACTGATGAGAGGAAGTGAAACATTCTTCCTTAGTAGTTCATTTGAGTGGCTGTAGGACTGTACTGTACTCCTTGAGAAAAGCAATCTCACACGGATGTAGTTTGCTGCTCACACCCAGGTCTTCACAGATTTGCCCCAGCTGGTCATCTGTTAGGGCTACGAGTTTGGAGATGGCACGGTACTCTGAGCTCCATCTTGTCACATATGGTACAATTGCTTTCATGCCTGCAATGTCGTCTATTGCCTCTGAAGCGAATGTGGACCTGTGTGCTTTGTTCCAAATGCTGGAACATTTTGACTTTGCACTTCTGTACAACTTCCGTGATGGAAGTTTTGTCCACCTCATTGGTGGCGAGGAGGTTGAGGGTGTGTGCCACACAAAGTTGATGTGAAGGGATAAAAAAAATTAAGTTCTTGTTCATCCTCCTCAAGAATCGCACCCACATCATCAAACCTCACGCCATCATCCGAATTTTAAAGTCTGCATGTATTTCACTTAACGTGGCAGCAATCACATCATAGGTATGACGTCCTCTCAGTCTCACACAAGCCAAAGCAGCCGACTCCCTCTCCAAGGTGTCCTCCTCGAGCCAGTGGCATGTCATGCCGAAGAAGCTTCTGTTATGGGCAGACCAGATGTCTGCTGTGGTGCAGACTGACGTTAAACTCTGAAGTTTGGACTCAAATTCCCTTTCAATTTGATGAATCAAAAGTCTCTCTACACATGACCTTTCTCCCACCACTGATTCCTTCTACTAGCTTGCAGAATGAAGGCATCTCTACTCGTGAAAAGGGTTGCACGTCCTCTATGATGAGGTCAAATACCAGGTGATTAACCCGTCTTTGTGAGGTGTGTTGTGGTTCCTCCTGGTTGTAGTTTTGCTTCAATGTTTCAATGGTGTACAAGATGTCCCTTTTTGGCCATCTGTAGATGGCTGTGCATCTCTGACTTTTTCTGCTCAGGGTCTTCCATTGATTGTTATGCATCCTCTGAAAAAACAAAATGTAAATTACCTAACTATAACATAACAGTATAAGTAAAATAACAGTGGAGTGAGCACGTTATTGTTTGAATTAAGGATTGTAGCTACATATTTTTCACTTTCTATTGCCTGCCCCTGACTGATAAACACAGGGCTGGAACACACACACCCACTCACACACGGACAAAGCTGTGGATACAACGATGTCTATGGGGGTTTATATTGTTGGTCTAGAAATACTCAAGTATAAAAAATAAAAACGATGGACTGATACAGACAGTACTATACCTTGAGTTATGATTGAATAACACAGACATTTATTTGGGTTGAAAAAACAATTGAACAGCAGGAAAACCGCAGTGTGGCTTTCATTGATTCATTGATGTCGTCAGTCCAATCAAGTCCAATCAAAGCTATTGTAGATATGTGATTTGACATCATTTTATTTTGTATTTAACCTTTATTTAACTTGGCAAGTCAATTAAGAACAAATTTACAATGACGGCTACACCTGCCAAACCCGGACAACGCTGGGCCAATTGTGCGCCGTCCTATGGGACTCCCAATCACGGCAGGTTGTGATACAGCTTGTAATCGAACAAGGATCTGTAGTGACGCTTCTAGCACTGAGATGCAGTGCTTTAGACCGCTGCACCATTTTATCTGAGGTCAATGACTTCTTGGAGGGCACTTCCAATATAACTTTATGGCAGCACCCAAGGGGCTTGAATTTTCAAAGTCTATCCTTAGACTTGGCGGTGACATAGTGTCCCCCCATGAGTGACAGAACACTGAACCAATCACGGTGCAATGCTCCGTATTTTCAGCTGGCTTGCCCCACCATCACAGAAAGCACCAAGCTCGGCTGAAACACCTGCATTTTGGAGCTGCCTTACTCAAGAAAACAAAAAAAAGAGACAATGTTTGTATGCAGCTTTACTAACTCTGATAGATATTTTTTCTTACATTGCGAACTGATATGTGACACATATTAATGTCAAAACAACATGCAAAACTGACAAACCCCTCCCCCACATATACATATATATATATATTATTTTTTATTTTTTTTAAACAGGACCTGCTCTGAATGATGGGTCGCCCTGGGAACACCTATGTGAGAATGCTGTTCATTGAACGCTGAGCTGTAGTCAACACCATAGTGCCCTCAAAGCTCATCACTAAGCTAAGGACCCTGGGACTAAACACCTCCCTCTGCAACTGGATCCTGGACATCTGACAGGCCACCCCCAGGGGGTAAGGGTAGGCAACGACACATCTGCCACGTTGATCCTCAACATGGGGGCTCCTCAAGGGTACATGCTTAGTCTCCTCCTGTACTCCCTTGTTCACCCACGACTGCGTGGCTAAGCACGACTCCAATACCATCATTAAGTTTGCCGATGACAACGGTGGTAGGCCTGATCACCAACAATGATGAGACAGCCTATAGGGAGGAGGCCAGAGACCTGGCAGTGTGGTGCCAGGCAACAACCTCTGCCTCAAAGTGAGCAAGACAAAGAAGCTGATCGTGTACTACAGAAGGGCCGAACACACCCCCATTCACATCGACAGGGCTGTAGTGGAGCGGGTCAAGAGCTTCATGTTCCTTGGTGTCCACATCACCAACAAATTATCATGGTCCAAACACACCAAGACAGTCGTGAAGAGGGAGCATCAACGTCTATTCCACCTCAGGAGACTGAAAAGACTTGGCATTGGTCCCCAGATCTTCCAAAAGTTCTACAGCTGCACCATGGAGAGACCTGGTTGCATCACCTCCTGGTATGGCAACTGCTCGGCATCTGACCAGTACATGTTTCATGCCATCCAGGACCTCTATACTAGGCGGTGTCAGAGGAAGGCCCAAAGAATTGTCAGACTCCAGCCACCCAAAAGGCTCCTTGACAGCTTCTACCCCCCCAGCCATTAGACTGCTGAACAATGAATGGCTACCCAGACTTTTTGCAATGAACCCCCCCCCCCCCCCTTTTCTTTACGCTGCTGTTAAATCGCTGTTTATTATCTGTGCATAGTCACTTTACCCCATATTTCCTCAACTAACCTGTACCCCCGCACATTGACTCTGTACCGGTACCCCCTGTATATAGCCTCGTTATTGTTATTTTGGGTACATGTTTTTAACTTCAGTTAATTTAGGAAATATTTTCTTAGAACTGCATTGTTGGTTAAGGGCTTGTAAGTAAGCATTTCACAGTAAGGTCTGTTGTATTTGCCGCATGTGACAAATAAAATTGCTTTGAAATCAGATACAAATCCAATTGCTGGCTATGCAACTTGTGTCTAAACTGTCAAATCTGATTTATTTTAAAAGGGAGTCCAAATTGATTAAGTTCCCCATTATAAGTACTTGGGTATTTTGATTGACAATAAGCTCTTTTTTAGAACACACATTGAAAAACTGAAAATTAAGATTGGTTTATTTTATAGAAATAAATACTGCCTCACTTTAGAAAGTAGAAAGAAGATTGTTTAAGCAACGCTTCTCCCAGTACTTGATTATGGTGACATGCGGCAGCCTCTGTTTTAAACTCTTTTGACTCAGTACTGTGCTTTATCACTGGGGACAATTATCATACACATCACTGCATTTTGTATAGTTCTGTTGGCTGGAAGTCTCTGACTACCAGAAGGGCCCAGCAATGGTTACTTTTTGTACATGAAGCTGTTCTTCAGAGAGTCCCCCACCACCTCAGCTCACATATTAATTGTAGGTCCAGAAATGTTCAGACCAGTTCTCTGGACTGGCTGGTTCTGGAGGTTCCGCGGGTCTCCACTGAGCTGGGGTAAATACTTTTAGGTTTTATGCCCCCAGCTCGTGGAATAGCCTCCAGGCCACCTTGAAGCTGGACTCGCTTGTCACCATTGGACAGTTTAGATCAATTTTGAGTGAGGTAATGTGCTCATTGTGTTTGTTTGGATTAATCTTGTTGTATTTATTGTATTGATGTTGTTATTTTGCTTTATGTTGACCTGAATTGTGTGTTCATGTTTACAGGGCTCCCTTGAGAAAGAGACCCTGGTCTCAATGGTATGGTCCCACCTAAACTCGCCTGCCTTCAATAATTACTAGAACAGTCAACTCAATTTCCTTGTCAATATAATAGATCATCTTTGTTATCGATTGCCTTGATACCCAAACGCCTCAATAATGTACAGTTGAAGTCGGAAGTTTACATGCACTTAGGTTGGAGCCATTAAAACTCGTTTTTCAACCACTCCACAAATTTCTTGTTAACAAACTATAGTTTTGGCAAGTCGGTTAGGATATCTACTTTGTGCATGACACAAGTAATTTTTCCAACAAATGTTTCAGACAGATTATTTCACTTATAATTTACTGTATCACAATTCCAGTACATCAGAAGTTCACATACACTAAATTGACTGTGCCTTTTATGTCATAGCTTTAGAAGCTTCTGATAGGCTAATTGACATCCTTTGAGTCAATTGGAGGTGTACCTGTGGATGTATTTCAAGGCCTACCTTCAAACCCAATGCCTCTTTGCTTGACATCATTGGAAAATCACAAGAAATCAGCTAAGACTTTAGAAAAAAATTGTAGACCTCCACAAGTCTGGTTCATCCTTGGGAGCAATTTCCAAACACCTGAAGATACCACGTTAATCTGGACAAACAATACTACGCAAGTATAAACACCATGGGAGCCCGCAGCCGTCACACCGCTCAGGAAGGAGACGCGTTCTGTCTTCTAGAGATGAACGTTTTTACGAATTCTCTTTAGAAAGACAGGGTCCTGAAAAAGGGACGTTTCTTTTTTTGCTGAGTTTATATAATGTGTTCAAGACAACTCGGAAGTTGTGTTAGACATTTTCGACATGGAAACTCATAGAAAGATGAGCTCGTTTCCGAATTGGAAAGAAACACTGACCCCTAGTGGTCTGAATATTGACTTTGTTCTCAGGCCCTTCTTATTAACAAGTCCTTTTTTATGAACAAGTCTGTCAAATGAACATATTCTTTCCAGAGCTTATCAGCGTGCACCCAAGATGTTACGTTTGAACCAAAGAATTACATGTAACAAAGATCAAATGGAAACAATGAAATAAGTATATGAAATGAAAAAATGAATGTTGATGTTAATACTATGTAAAATATCTAATCATGTTGCAACATAATGAAAACAATACCGTAATATATTCAACATGCTGTAAACTTTTTGCAATAACAATTTCACTTTTTCATCCTCATCACTGTAATTACTATGACACACCCCTCACTATTGTCATTGGTTGCACTAATTACACAGTTTGTCTACATAACCTGGTTCATGCATTCATGACATCACCCTGAAGAAGGCACAGGGATGCTGAGACGTTGGTGGTTTTCAGAAAGTATTCACTCCCCTTGACTTTGTCCACATTTTGTTGTTACAGACTGAATTTAAAATGGATTACAATGAGATTTTGTTGTCCCTGGTCTACACACCATACCCCATAATGTCAAAGTGGAATTATACTTTTCGAAATGTTTACAATTTAATTAAAAATGAAAAGCTGAAATGTCTTGAGTCAATAATTATTAAATCTGTGTTATGGCAAACCTAAAAAAGTTCAAGAGTAAAAATGTGCGTAATAAATTGCATGGACTCACTCTGTGTGCAATAATAGTGTTTAACATGATTTTTGAATGACTACATAATGTCTGTACCCCACACATACAGACAATTGTAAGGCCCTTCAGTCAAGTAGTTAATTTCAAACACAGATTCAACCACAAAGACCAGGAAGGTTTTCCAATTCCTCGCAAAGGGCACATATTGGTGGATGGGTAAAAAAAAAGCAGACATTGAATATCCCTTCGAGCATGGTGAAGTTATGAATTATGCTATGGATGGTGTATCAATAATCCCTGTCACTACAAAGATACAAGCGTCCTTCCTAACTCAGTTGCAGGAGAGGAACGAAACCCCTCAGGGATGAGGCCAATGGTGACTTTGAAACAGTTAGAGTTTAATGGCTGTGATAGAAGAAAAGTGCACCTCGGTGAACTTCGAGTGAAATGGTTTGAAAACGTTCCTCAATCCAGGCATGGAAGGTGTCGCTGTACTCCTAATAATCCCACAACAAATTACGGCAAATCGAGAAGATTTAAATACTGCAAGTTCTTATTTAAACAGCCTTTTTCATTCTCATGCTTGTCTGGCTAATGCTAGAGCAGCTCATTGGATTAGAAACAGGTGCAACATTTTTATTCTTCATGACTGAGATTAGCCAAACAGCCTTGTGTCCATTTGTCCGCCTGAGCCATGAAGCAAATCAAAATTAAGTGTGCAGGCTTCATTTTTTGGTAAACAAAGTGGAGGTGCAAAAACATATCATAATCCATAATTTGTAAATGTTCACTAATTTTTTGAGCTAGTCTGTATAAAAAATATATATATTATGGGAGCATTTTGCAAACCCGCTCCCCCTGTCGAACCAAGATAAATGGTTTTGACCACAAAAGTTTTGCTTCACTACATGCTCCACTGCTTTGACTTGTGTAATGTTAGCTATCATGTGTACACTCCACATAGTTGTCCTCTGTAGGTGTCATTGAGTAGGTTGATACACCATGTCATGGGTGCACAATCCATAGGTAGCTAGGCAGTACAATATGAATGTCCAATACACACAATCGACTGACAGGGAAGGGGATTTCACACAGTCAAAGTCCTGCACGACGCTAACATTTGTGTAAACTTTACATAGTTATTTTCTGTCGGTGTCACTGAGAGTAGGCTGATACCATTTCATGTGTATACAATCCATTAGCTAGGCTGTACACAATTCTGAATTCAAATACATACACAGTGCGAATTCAATTGATTAAAATGAATCAATAATAGTATTTCGATTAATTTATATGACAACATTCCAACCTTGTTAAGCATTATCGAGCCGCTGTGGGCGATGAAGCCACACTGGAGGCTTCTGATGGCCTGTCAGCCTGGTAGCACCGCTCACGGTGGTGAACAGTGCCAGTTTCGTCCCCCATGAACAGCCTATCACTGGCCAACAGGGAACAGCTGTTGTCGCCATCGAAGCCATCAACCTCCTGACCCAGGGCATGCGCTCTCCTTTCAATGTGGTCCCAGCTCTGCCTGCAGTGGCTCTGGCCACGCTTCCTGGGGGGGTACTGGGCCCAGTAGAGGGACTAACAGCTCGCTGCCGCACCACTCCTGAGGGAGCCTGGGCCCAAGCCTGGCCGACCCACTCGCGCATGGCCTCCAATCGCGCCAGGTGCAGGCGTTCTGAGAACACCACACAAAACAGGCATCCAGTAGGGTGCTCCACCGCCCTTTCTGCATGGCTCAAAACCAGGCAGTACATACACAAGGTATGCGGATCCCCAGGGGATGCCACGATCACACCCGTCACAAAGGGGAGCCAAAAGCTCAGCGAAGCCAACAATGTCACAGCAGGGGTCCGAAGCCCTGGGAGAGCTATGTCATGACCCGCTTGGAGGAATAAGAACCCTGTGAGGGATAAATTACCCAGTACCTCTGCTAACACAGGGGAAGACCCTTGTGGGAAAAACAGGCAGACAAAAAAAAAACAGCGACCAGGTAACTGCAATATTACCTACCGGTTTAATATCCAAGGAGTAAAAACGGCACCATAAGGAGTAACGCCCATTAAAGAACCCCAAAGTTAATGTCTCAACGTAGTTTTCCATGATACTCACACTGCAGGGGAATGAACAAGAAAAATCCCTGCAAGATAATTAACAGAACCCGGGGAGCAGCATGTTCAAGCAATTCACAACACACGCATAGAACAAGCCAGTCGGCAAGTTGTGTAAGGTAAATTACAGTTTGTGGCAGCAAGAACCACCAATATATTAATGCACAGTGAGTCGTAGTGTAACGCTAACGAAACACAAGCACGACATACCACGGGCGGATGATACAGATCAACCGCTCAAGTTACTTTCAGCTTTAAGGAGAACCTTACGAGACACCATCGAATCCACACGAAGAAGAGGCCGCAAACACGTGAGGCGTGTGGAAAGACATACATTCAGTCCACCAACTTAAAAGCTTACATGCTAGTTCATTGGGCATTAAAACCATTTATGTGTGACGTTTGTGGAAGACTTACCTTTACAATTATCAACTGAGAATTCACAAGCTAACACACGTGGCTGATGGAGAGGGGCACTCAAGAACCAGAAAGAACAAGGCCAACCAACAAAAACAAACCGACCAACCAAAACCCCTCAGCTGCGAGATGTGTTTGAAGGGCTTCAGCTCCATCGGTTCTCTGAAAACACATGGAAGAATTCACACAGGAGAAAACATATACACTTGTTCCACATGCGGAAAGACTTTTCTCCATAAAGTTACTTTTGACTATCACCAGAAATTACACACCGGAGAGAAGCCCAATGCTTGTGGTTGTTGTGGAAAGAGATTTATTACAAAACAATCTCTTAAGATACATGAGCTGATCCATACAGGTGAGAAACCACATAAGTGCAGTGATTGTGGGAAGACTTTTGGATGTATCGCTAATCTCAAAAGACACGAGCGAGTCCACGCGGGAGAGAAGCCTTTCAGCTGTGATGTCTGTGGGACACGATTCAGACAAGCCAATCATGTGCCAAGCAAGTGCACACAGGAGTCAGGCAATACTCCTGCAAGAGATGTGGAAAAGGCTTTTCTGATTCAAGACACTTCAAAAAGCACAACTGTGTCAGTAGCTAATGCAAATCTTCTGATCACACTTTCAGAAGTAAGAAATGAGGATTACATGCCATGATGATGCAATCTCAATAACTTGGATATCTAATAACTTGAGTCAAATGTGTATGAGTCTGAATGCTGATAGACAGTTTTTTTTGTGTGGATTTCCAAAATTATTCCATAATCTTGGCATGTAAATGATTTCTATACTGTGATGATCACATCCCTAATATTCATTGTCCAGTTATATTAGACAAGTCCAAGTATTAACTACACTTTTTGTTCTTTGAAATAGCCTTAACTATTAGGTTGGATGGCCTTATGGGATTCTTTAGGTGCAGGGGAGGATTAACAAATACCATTTATGCAGGGTAGAAACTAGGAGAGTGACGAGATAACCAAACAAAAAAACAGCACAGTCATTTGTGAAATAAACTTTACTGTTGATACAAGATCATTTCAAGGATATGACAAATATAAACCTGGAATAAAGACTGATACAATATTGTATTTGTGTGTTTCTGTTGTAGTCCTTTCTTATTGAGTGTCTCTGACTGTGCCTTCCACACTGTAGTATAGAGATCAAGTCTCCTCTCCAGAGTGTTGCCTCTTCTGGTGGCGTTTTCTGTCGTTCATTTGGGAGAAGCTTTGTCCACATTCTGCGCAGTGGTACGGTTTCTCTCCAGTGTGCATTCTCATGTGTATTGTGAGTGAGTTCTTTTGGAAAAATCTTTTTCCACAGCAGGAGCACTGAAAAGGTCTCTCTTTATTATGCACCCTTCTCACATGACTCATCACATCACATGAACGAGAAAAAGTATTTCCACATTCCGAGCAAGGATAGGCTGCTCTTTCTCCAGAGAGTTTGAACTTGTGCGCTTGCTTGTGACACTTAAATGTTTTTTCATGTGCAAAACTCTTCCCACAATCAGTGCAGCAGTACGGTTTCTCCCCAGTGTGTGTTCGCTGGTGGTCTTCCAACTGACGCAAATTTGTAAAACCCTCCCCGCAGTCAGTGCAGAGGAATGGTATTTTTCCACTTCCAGTGTGTATTTTTTGGTGTCTTTCAAACTTTGCCTTGTTTAAGAAATACTTTCCACAGTCAGAACAGTGGAGTGCCAGTTCTACGGAATGTACTGGAAGGTGTGATCGTAGTTTTGCCATGTCAGGAAATCTTTTATCACACCTTGAACAGCGGTGATGTTTCTTTTCCTTGTGTGTTAGTTGATGTTGTTTAAGCCTCTCCTTTCCTGCAAAGCTTTTGTCACAATTAGAGCAGTGGTAAGGCTTTTCTCCTGTGTGTGTTTCCCGGTGTCTTTTAAGATGATATCCGCGCGTAAAACTCTTATCGCAGTCGGAACAGTGGTGACGCTTTTCCCTTGGTGAGATCTTCTCTGTGTGTTTTCGCTGGTGCTTTTTCAACGACCATAACAGTTTGAATCTCTTCCCACAGTCGGGGCAAAGGTGAGGCCTTTCTTGACTATGTACTTCCATGTGTATTTTTAGGTCTACTGGTTCAGAAAAGCTTTTATCACAGTTAGGACAATCACCCTCTTTCTTATGTGTCCTCTGGTGACTTTTCAGAAGATCCGAGCGGGTAAAACTTTTCCCACAATCAGGGCAGCGAAAATGTTTCTCTCCCGTATGCGTTCGCTGGTGTAGTTTAAGTTTATCCACCTTAGAAAAACTTTTACCACAATAAGAGCACTCAAGAAGCCCCAAAGTATGTTTTTGTTGGTGCATTTCAAATGCATTTAACAACTGGAATCTCTTCCCACAGTCTGGGCAAAGGTATGGCTTTTCTCCAGCATGTACATGCATGTGTGTGTTCAGATCCTCTGGTTTGGAGAAACGTTCTTCACAATGATTGCAGTGGAAGTATTTCCCTTTCATATGCTTTCGCTGGTGGTGTATTTTCAGATCATACGACTGAGAATAACTTTTGCCACAATCAGAGCAGCGATGAGGCTTCTCTCCCGTATGTGTTCGTTGGTGTCTTTTAAGATGATAAACTCGTGAAAAGTTCTTCCCACAGTCGGAGCAGGGATGACGCCTCTCACCTCCATTAGAACTCACAATAGGGTCATCGGAAGTATCATGATGAGGCTTCTCTCTGTTCTCCAGAGTTGTTTGGGGCAGTTGTCTTTCTGGGTGCTGATTTTTACCAAGTTCAGGCACACTGTCTACATTTGCTGCACTGCTGGTAGCTTTGAAGGTATTCTCCAGCAGGTGTTTTTCAAGCTTCTCCAATAGGACAAAGCTTTCCACACATTTAGTGGAGTGAAAATTATGTTTGTCTTTCACGTGTATTTTTTGGTGTGACTTGAGATTATCTAATCGAGCAAAACTTCTGTTGCAATCAGAGCAGTTGTGAGGCTTCTCTCCAGTATGTGTTCGCTGGTGTCTTATAAGATCCCTTACTTTTTGAAAGCTCCTACCACAGTAGGCGCAGTAGTGAGGCTTTTCTCCTCCAGGACTGAAGCCATCAGTGTCATTAGTATCTAGGGGATCTTCTGTATTCTCCTGCGTTGTTTGAGGTTGTTGTGGTCTTTCTGAGTTTTGATTATTCTCTGATTGGCACTGGACATTGGCTGGGCATTGCTGTTTGCTATGTGAAAGCACACTCTCTACATTTGCTGCACTGCTGGCAGCTTTGAAGGTATACTCTGGCAGGTCCTGTGGATTTTTCACAAGTTCAGTTTGACGAATGCGTGTGACAGCTTTATCCAGTGTTAGTTCTGGGTCAATTTGTAATTGCTTGGATAATCTTCTGTCATGTAAGCCTGCGACTAGTCTGTCTCTTATCATCTCACTGAGCAGAGCTCCATAACCGCAATGTTCTGACAAACAATGAAGTGCAGAGATAAAATCATCAGCTGTCTCTCCTGCTTCCTGTTGTCTTTGGTTGAATTTTGTTCGTTCTAATATAACATTCCTCCTAACTGCCAAATGTCCATCTTGCTGCTCATTATTAGAACTGTGGAAGTGGTCCCGCTCGATCAGGTTGTCATCTTGCAGCTCTTCTGAGGTGTCCATCTCCTCTGCCTGGAAATACATTTAAAATTACATAATTACTAATAGGTCTATCGTCTCTGTTCTCTAAAACAACATGTATTTTGTTATAATATAGCCTACTTTTCATTATGGTTAAAGTCCAAATTAGAATAGATAGCATATACAATAAATAGCTAAACAAATAACTTAGGGTCTTCACATCTTTACAGTAGTAGCTAGGTCTAATCATTTGAAATACCTAGCAGTATCAACATGATAATGATGATTTGTCATTAGGTCTAGAGATCCCCATGATATAGCATATTGATAGCATAGGCTAATGATCTAGGCTAGAGAAGGTTCATTGACAGTAGTATTAGTAGTGGACATTTCTATGTAAAAAAAAAAACATGATCACTAGCATGTGAAGTTCATGGGAGCACATCAAATTTGCTGTTTTTATTTTTTTATTTTTTTTAATTCAACCTTTTTTTCCATCCTAACATTTGGAATAGGCCGAGGCTTTGATTTCTGGTCCAAAAAAAGTTGGGGAGGTAAATATGCACCGACACCAATTAAATTGGACAATTAATGCTATTTCTAGGAAACGTGACATTAGCTAGGTTTCCATTCCAATTGGCGACAGATTGTAATGTGAATATTCTAGAATCCGCATAAAGAAACGCATGTGCATTTCCTCATCAGTGGTATGTTTCCACCAAATGGACTTGTTGCAGATACAAATCAGTGCGTGATGACATACTGCACACAAAGAAAACATCTAGCCGAACAAGTCTTAAAAGGTATTAGAAATACAGCACCAGTCAAAAGTCTGGACACACCTACTCATTCAAGGGTTATTTATTTATTTTTACTATTTTCTACATTGTAGAATAATAGTGAAGACATCAAAACCTTGAAATAACCAATATGGAATCATGTTGAAACAAAATAATGTTAAATAAATCAAAATATATTCTAGATTCTTCAAAGTAGCCACCATTTGCCTTGACAGCTTTGCACACTCTTAGTATTCTCTCAACCAGCTTCACCTGGAATGCTTTTCAACAGTCTTGAAGGAGTTCCCACATATGCTGAGCACTTGTTGGCTGCTTTTCCTTCACTCTGCGGTCCAACTCATCCCAAACCATCTCAATTGGGTTGAGGTCAGGTTATCTGATGCAGCCCTCCATCACTCTCCTTCGTCAAATAGCCCTTACACAGCCTGGGGTCTTTTGTCCTGTTGAAAAACAAATGATATTCCCACTAAGTGCAAACCAGATGGGATGGCGTATCACTGCAGAATGCTGTGGTAGCCATGCTGGTTAAGTGTGCCTTGAATTCGAAATAAATCACGGACAGTGTCGTTAGCAAAGTACCATCACACCACCTCCTCAATGCTTCACGGTTGGAACCACACATGCAGAGATCATCCGTTCACCTACTCTGCGTCTCACGAAGACACGGCAGTTGGAAACAAAAATCTCAAATTTAGACTCAGACCAAAGGACAGATTTCCACCGATCT
Source organism: Oncorhynchus clarkii lewisi (assembly GCF_045791955.1). Lineage (NCBI taxonomy): Eukaryota > Metazoa > Chordata > Actinopteri > Salmoniformes > Salmonidae > Oncorhynchus > Oncorhynchus clarkii. The sequence goes on from NC_092153.1 coordinate 16,343,442, forward strand.
AATGTCCATTGCTCATGTTTCTTGGCCCAAGCAAGTATCTTCTTATTGGTGTCCTTTAGTAGTGGTTTCTTTGCAGCAATTTGACCATGAAAGCCTGATTTCACACAGTCTCCTCTGAACAGTTGAGATGTATGTTACTTGAACTCTAAAACATTTATTTGGGCTGCAATTTCTGAGGCTGGTAACTCTAATGAACTTATCCTCTGCAGCAGAGGTAACTCTGGGTCTTCCTTTCCTGCGGAGGTCCTCATGAGAGCCAGTTTCATCATAGAGCTTGATGGTTTTTGCGACTGCACTAAAATAAACTTTCAAAGTTCTTAAAATGTTCCGGATTGACTGACCTTCATGTCTTAAAGTAATGATGGACTGTCATTAATCTTTGCTTATTTGAGGTGTTCTTGCCATAATATGGACATGGTCATTTAACAAATAGGTCATTTATCTTCTGTATACCACCCCTACCTTGTCACAACACAACAACTTCTTAATGCTCAAACGCATTAAGAAGGAAAGAAATTACACAAATTAACTTTGAACAAGGCACACCTGTTAATTGAAATGCATTCCAGTTGACTACCGCAATAAGCTGGTTGAGAGAATGCCAAGCGTGTGCTAAGCTGTCATCAAGGCAAAGGGTGGATACTTTGAAGAATCTAAAATATACAATATATTTTGATGTAACACTTTTTTGGGGGGGGGTTACTACATGATTCCATATGAGTTATTTCATAGTTTGATGTCTTTGCTATTATTCTACAGTGTAGAACATAGTAAAAATAAAGAAAAACCCTGGAATGAGTAGGTGTGTTCAAACCTTTGACTGGTACTGTACATCCAAACAATAACATTGAAGTAAAGACCCCGGCCAACTAATATTAACATTTAGACTTGCAGAAACTATTTCACTTCTGTAAGTTTAAGAAATCTTGCTTAGTGTCTTGGCATTTTGTTACCAAACACCCACATTTTTAAAAATTTTTTTTTTTTTTTTTACAATTTATTAAGTGTTAAAGTGCATCATTATGTTGCCAAATCAGTAAAAGAATGACCCCAAAAAAATCAGTAACAGAATGACTGCAACTGAATTAGTTACAATGGGAATTCATAGTAGTCACAAACTGTCCTCACTTCCGCTGGCATACTCTTATGTTCAGCTCATAACTGTTTACTTTCTCTTTCTGTCACCTGGTGGTCAAAGCAAGTGTGAGAGAATCTGGACAACCCCTCCCTCTCTCTCCTCTCTCCAGTTAATGTCACTGCTCCCGGCTCTTAATGACACCTACCCATAACCAGCCCTCTCACCCACTGAGCACCAACCAACACCGGACGTCCATGGACATTTGAAAAGTAGTTAAATTTGGTCAGTCCAAATCTGAACCAATCATAGACTTCTGTTTCACAAGTTTGGACAGCACAGTACAGTAAAGAAAAGTAGAGTATGGTACTCTACAATAATGAATTACAGTAGTGTACACTAGAGTAGAGTACATTTTAAAATGTAGTGTATTTTACTCTTCTGTGCTATACTTTGATGTCCAAACTTGTTGATGTCATTGATGTCTTTGATTAGTACAGATTTTTTTAAGCACTTTATAAAATTACAATTGATTGATTTGGTCCAGACCATCCAAACGTCCTTTTGTTTGCGAGCTCATTAGGAGAACAGCCAGTCTGGAAAATAATACCCAAACATGCAAAGGAGGATATTACATTTGTCTACCTTTGTGTCTATTCAGCAGCCATGATATCATTATGTTCCTGTGTTAATCCACTTCACTTACGGTAGTTCAAAAACACGCAGTCTTTCTGCAGACATCTTTGAATCTTACTTTGGAGTAGATATTTACGTTTTTGGAAAATGCTGTCACGAAAAAACGCAGGGAGATTTTACCATCATTCTGTTACTAACCTTTACATCTGCACTGTTCGAGTAAATGTGTTTTTGTACAATTTTCTGGGTATTATTAAAAGTAGGCCTTGTGCATAGAGCTGTATGGTTTGTTTAACTTTGCAATCAATGGTTATTGTTTGTCATACTTTTAAAGTGAAAAATAGTAGTCTCCGCGTCATTCTGTTACCATGGAATTGCCCGGCTCCTCTTCATCTCGGTTCTCCTGCATTGGTTGGGGTAGTCCTGCGTCTTTTTCAAGTTCCGCCATTTTCTCTGACGTGTTTTGAATGACAACAGAAGGGGTTCGGGTAAAACCAGAGGCTGCAAACCACCGAAGTCTGCTATGATAATCTATACAAAATAGTTTTTGCTGGTAGTAATTTAAGCTTTTGGTTAGATTTATATTCAAAGGGAAATAAAAAATAAAAAGCTTATCTCACAAGATCCTTGCTGCTGCACGTCTATCCGCTGTCTGGTTAGCTATTCCTCTCTCCACGTGTGTGTCGTGAGCAGCATTAGCGTGAGCAACAATAGTGTCATCCGTGGTTCGTTTTCAAAATATCAGTCCCTCATTGAAACCGATGCAAACTGATAAACATTTTGAAAACATGCCACAATTGGACAACATAATGCTAAGCAAGGTTGAGATGTTACATACATTCTCAAAACACATTTAATTGATTCATTTGAATGAGGTGAAATTGCTGTATTCAATGTATTTGAATTCAGAATTACTTTGGGGGCATACATTTATGCACTGTACAGCCTAAGGTATGTCATGTGCACCTATGAAATGGGGTATCAGCCTACTCAGTGACACCCACAGAACACAACTATGTAGAGTTTACACATATTAGCGTCCTAGCTCTTATTACAGGACTTTGACTGTGGGAAATCACCATCCCAGTCAGTCTATTATGTACTGGGCATTCATATCGCACTGTACAGCCTGAGCCACGAATTGTGTACCCATGAAATTGGGTATCAGCCGACTCAGTGATAACCACAAAACAAGGTTTGAATGTTATATAAATTAAACCAAATACATTTATTAGGTAATTTTTACAAAAACAACTAAAAACTGTGGATGTATTTGAATTTAGAATTGCATTGGGGGAACCATCCCACTTCAATACACACAATAGACTGACTGGAAAGGTGATTTCCCACAGTCAAAGTCCTGAAATAAAAGCTAAGATGATAATATTTGTGTAAACTCATAGTTATGGCTGTAATGGGAGTACATTTTAAGAGTTTCTCTGAGAAACTTTGGTCAGTAACAAATGTATTTTGATAACGCTTTCAGAGCTGTCTACGAGAGTGAACGCTATTTATAATAAGAATTACATGGAAAATGGCTGGCCCTCCCTTCAGCAAAATATATTTGATACCCTCCCTGACCCTCCCCTATACCCCAAATAATAATTAAAACAAAGTGGATAGCAGAGAACTTGTCTGCCGTTTACCCTCACTTCTTGGACAGACCAGAGCCTTGAATATGCAGTTTTAGAAACTGTTCTTTGTCTTGTAAGCATTATATGGCAAGGAATATTGATAGTGCAAAGGGCTGCAGGCCAGAAGGTTGTGAGTTCACAGACTACCGTGGACAAGAGTAGGGGTGGAATTAATCTATCATTGTATTTGCTGGCTGAGGAAAAAATAGCTTTTTAAACTCAGCTAAAAAAGAAACATCCCTTTTTTAGGACCCTGTCTTTCAAAGAGAATTCGTAAAAATCCAAATAACTTCACAGATCTTCATTGTAAAGGGTTTAAACACTGTTCCCCATGCTTGTTCAATGAACCATAAACAATTAATGATTATGCACCCGTGGAACGGTCGTTAAGACACTAACAGCTTACAGACAGTAGGCAATTAAGGTCACAGTTATGAAAACTTAGGACACTAAAGAGGCCGTTCTACTGACTCTGAAAAACACCAAAAGAAAGATGCCCAGGGTCCCTGCTCATCTGCGTGAACGTGCCTTAGGCATGCTGCAAGGAGGCATGAGGACTGCAGATGTGGCCAGGGCAATAAATTGCAATGTCCCTACTGAGACGCCTAAGACAGAGCTACAGAGAGACAGGACAGACAGCTGATCGTCCTCGCATTGGCAGACCACGTGTAGAACACCTGCTCAGGATTGGTACATCTGAACATCACACATGCGGGACATGTACAGGATGGCAACAACAACTGCCCTGGTCGGATTCTCATTTATCGTCGAAGGAATGAACGTTACACCGAGGCCTGTACTCTGAAGCGGGATCGATTTGGAGGTGGAGGTTCCGTCATGGTCTGGGGCAGTGTGCCACAGCATCAACGGACTGAGCTTGTTGTCATTGCAGGCAATCTAAATACTGTGCGTTACAGGGAAGACATCCTCCTCCCTCATGTGGTACCCTTCCTGCAGGCTCATCCTGACATGACCCTCCAGCATGACAATGCCACCAGCCATACTGCTCGTTCTGTGCATGATTTCCTGCAAGACAGGAATGTCAGTGTTCTGCCATGGCCAGCAAATAGCCCGGATCTCAATCCCATTGAGCACGTCTGGGACCTGTTGGATCGGAGGGTGAGGGCTAGGGCCATTCCCCCCAGAAATGTCCGGGAACTTGCAGGTGCCTTGGTGGAAGAGTGGAGTAACATCTCACAGCAAGAACTGACAAATCTGGTGCAGTCCATGAGGAGGAGATGCACTGCAGTACTTAATGCAGCTGGTGGCCACACCAGATACTGACTGTTACTTTTGATTTATACCCCCCTTTGTTCAGGGACACATTGTTCAATTTCTGTTAGTCACATGTCTGTGGAACTGGTTCAGTTTATGTCTCAGTTGTTGAATCTTGTTATGTTCATACAAATATTTACGCATGTTAAGTTTTCTGAAAATAAACGCAGTTGACAGTGAGAGGACGTTTCTTTTTTTGCTGAGTTTATAAACATTTCATGCAATTGTACTTAATTTTACATACATACATTTTTTAATACCACAGAAATTACAGAAATAACAAGGTAAGAATGGACAGAGAGATGGGCATATGTATTCATCGTATCGTATTTTTCCAATGCCAAATCAGTATTTGCAACAAAACTGTCCCTATTTTGAATTATTTGCAATCTGAGGCATCATTGGGCATCTGAGCATGGTACTTTCAAAAGTTAGGTCTACTCTGTCCGGGGTGGAAAGGTAATCCTATCTACGCAGAAAGATGTCAACTTTAACTGCTGGCTACTCTTCTTCTGTGGCTTAACCCAACGAGAGAAGAACACAAGTGTTTCCTTAAAGCTGTCTGGGTTTAAACATCTGCTATTGTACAGAAAGTAATAACTTAATCAATTGATCACTTCCCAATCAAAGTATTTTTTGTGACTATAGAAGGCTGTAACTCAGCCTCTGAATGTCTCTGGTACACAACAATTATATTTCCATATGCATCGGAGTCACGTCTTTCCTGTGTATTTCACATAAAGCATTAAGGACCAAAGCGCTGTCACAGATTGCTGTATATAATCGGATCCATTGTATTTTCTTCAATCTTAAGCTAACAAGGGGTAGGCCTGTGCTTTGACGTTTTCATTAATAAAAGGTAGGCCTATGGCATACCCTCTCATACCCCCTCAATTCGAGTCTTTGTTTTAATTTAGCCTACCTCTGTGTCAGTGGGCTGTTATTTAAAGGAAGCATGGTGGGTGGAGGAATTGACCTACAAATCTACAGATATAGCAGCAGTCTGTTAAACAGGTAAACCTACCTCTTATTTCTTAAATAGGAAAAAATAAGCTTCAACACAAAGCCCTCTTGTTATTAGTAAAGTTTAATTAAAATGAAGACTGTTAAGGACCTCCCCTTTTTTTCAATTTTCGCCTAAAAAGATTGCCTGTAGCTCAGGACCTGAAGCAAGGATATGCATATTCTTTTTACCATTTGAAAGGAAACGCTTAGAAGTTTGTGGAAATGTGGAAAAAAATGCACAATAATATAACACATTAGATTTGGTAAAAGATAATACAATGAAAAAAAACGTGTTTTTTTGTAAAATCATCTTTGAAATGCAAGAGAAAGGCCATAATGTATTATTCCAGCCCAGGTGTCATTTAGATTTTGGCCAGTAGATGGCAGCAGTGTATGTGCAAAGTTTTAGACTGATCGAATGAACCATTGCATTTCTGTTCAAAATGTGCCTAATTGGTTTATTAATACATTTTCAAGTTCATAACTGTGCACTCTCCTCAAACAATATCATGGTATTATTTCACTGCAATAACTACTGTTAATTGGAGAGTGCAGTTAGATTAACAAGAATTTAAGTTTTCTGCCCAGCAACAGCCCCAAAACATCACTGCTCTAGAGGAGATCTGCATGGAGGAATGGGCCAAAATACCAGCAACAGTGTGTTAAAACCTTGTGAAGACTTACAGAAAAAATGGACCTCTGTCATTGCCAACAAAGGGTATATAACAAAGTATTGAGATAAACTTTTGTTATTGACCAAATACTTATTTTCCACCATAATTTGCAAATAAATTCATTAAAAATCCTACAATGTGATTTTCTGGATTTTTTTTCTCATTTTGTCTGTCATAGTTGAAGTGTACCTATGATGAAAATTACAGGCCTCTCTCGTCTTTTTAAGTGGGAGAACTTGCACAATTGGTGGCTGACTAAATACTTTTTTGCCCCACTGTACAGGGGGCACTGGTACCGAGTCAGTGTGTGGGGTACAGGCTAGTTGAGGTAATCTGTACATGTAGGTGGGGGCGAAGTGGCAATGCATAGGTAACAAACAAACAGCGAGTAGCAGCAGTGTACAAAATGTGGGGGGGGGTCATTGTAAATTGTCCGGTGGCGATTTTATGAATTGTTCAGCAGTCTTATGGCTTGTGGGTAGAAGCTGTTGAGGAGCCTTTTGGTACTAGACTTGACGCTCCGGTACTGCTTGCCGTGCGGTAGCAGAGAAAACAGTCTATAATTTGGGTGACTGGAGTCTCTGACAATTTTATGGGCTTTCCTCTGACACCACCTATTATATTGGACCTGGATGACAGGAAGCTTGGCCCCAATAATGTACTGGGCAGTTCGCACTACCCTCTGTAGCACCTTACGGTCAGATGCCGAGCAGTTGCCATACCAGGCAGTGATGCAACCGGTCAGGATACTCTCGATGGTGCAACTGTAGAACCTTTTGAGGATCTGGGAACCCATGACAAATCTTTTCAGCCTCCTGAGGGGGAAAAGGTTTTGTGGTGCCCTCTTCACGACTGTCTTGGTATGTTTGGACCATGATAGTTCGTTGGTGATGTGGACACCAAGGAAATTAACAATCAACCCGCTCCAAAAGAGCCCCGCCGTTGTTAATGGGGGCCTATACGGCCCACCTTTTCCTGTAGTCCACGATCAGCTCCTTTGTCTTGCTCACATTTAGGGAGAGTTTGTTGTCCTGGCACCACACTGACAGTTCTCTGACCTCCTCCCCATAGGCTGTTGTCGTTGATCTTACCTACCACTGATGTGTTGTCAGCAAACTTAATGATGGTGTTGGAGTTGTGTTTGGCCACGCAGTCGTGGGTGAACAAGGAATACAGGAGGGGACTAAGTACACACCCCTGTGGGGCCCCAGTGTTAAGGATCAGCGTGGCAGACATGTTGTTGCCTTCCCCTACTACCTGGGGGCGGCCCATCAGGAAGTCCAGGATCCAGTTGCAGAGGGAGGTGTTTAGTCCCAGAGTCTTTAGCTTAGTGATGAGCTTCGGGGGCACTATGGTGTTGAACGCTGAGCTGTAGTCAATGAACAGAATTCTCACATAGGCGTTCCTTTTGTCCAGGGCAGGTGTGGAGTGCGATTGCATCATCTGTGGATCTGTTGGGATGGTATGCAAATTGGAGTGGGTCTAGGGTGTCCGGGAGGATGCTGTTGATGTGAGCCATGAACAGCCTTTCAAAGCACTTCATGGCTACCGACGTGAGTGCCACGGGGCGGTAATCATTTAGGCAGGTTATGGTGGTCTGCTTGAAACAGGTAGGTATTACAGACTCAGTCAGTGAGAGGTTGAAAATGTCAGTGAAGACACTTGCTAGTTGGTCAGCGCATGCTCGCAGTACACGTCCTGGTAATCCGTCTGGCCCAGCAGCTTTGTGAATGTTGACCTGTTTAGAGGTTTTGTTCTCAACAGCATTATCACACAGTCATCCATAACAGCTGGTGCTCTCGTGCATGCTTCAGTGTTGCTTGCCTCGAAGCAAGCACAAAAGGCATTTAGCTTGTCTGGTAGGTTAGCGTCACTGGGCAGCTCGTGTCTGGGTTTCCCTTTGTAGTCTGTAATAGTTTTCAAGCCCTGCCACGTCCGACGAGCGTCAGAGCTGGTGTAGTAGGATTCAATCTTAATCCTGTATTGACGCTTTGCTTGTTTGATGGTTTGTCTGAGGGCATAGCAGCATTTCTTATAAGTGTCCAGATTAGTGTCTCGCTCCTTGAAAGCGGCAGTACTAGCCTTTAGCTCGATGCAGATGTTGCCTGTAATCCATGGCTTCTGGTTGGGATATGTACGTACAGTCACTGTGGGGACATCTTCATCGATGCACTTATTGATGAAGCCGATGACTGAGGTGGTGTATTCCCTAATGCCATTGGATGAATCCCGAGAACATATTCCAGTCTGTGCTAGCAAAACCGTCCTGTAGTGTAGCATCCGTGTCATCTGACCACATGAGGTCACACCAGATACTGACTGTTTTTCTGATCCCCACCTCAGCCTTTTTTAAATGTATCTGTGACCAACAGGAAGCACTGTGGTCCTCCCGTAACCTGCTGGTAGGGAAAAGCGTAGAGACCATCCCCCAGGCGGTGGCCATGGTAGCCATGGAAGCCCTGGGGTGGTACGGAAGGAACGGGGCCTCGACCCCAGGCGAAGGGTCCCCCACAACACCCTAGGTCCCGGCGGCCACGGTCTGACAGCGCTGCGGCGCCTAGGGGATGGATCTCCTGTGGGCCCTGAAGGACGGGAAGGTAATTTTTCAGAGGAGCAGGATGAGGCGAGTTTGATAAAGACTCACCCCGCTCCTGTACAAGGGCCAGAAAACAGCTTTTTAACAAAGTGACTTTTTAACATGTTTTTCATGTCTTAAAAATGTTTTACCTTTGTTAGATCATTAGTACACATTTTAAATGGCTTTTACATATTTGATGTTTACAAGGAAAGTACTTTTATTCATGGTTGTTTTCATTGATTTTAACAACATGTACTTTTTAACAAATTGAAATGTAACTTTCAAATGCTGTGTTTTATGCTTTGTTGCCGTTTTTATGTGTATGAAATGATGTAAAAAATGTATGAGCTGTTTTTAAAGGAAATGTGTCAATAAAACTTTTCCAAAATAAAAAAAAATCTGTGACCAACAGATGCATTTTGGTATCCCAGTCATGAAATCCATAGATTAGGGCACAATTCATTTATTTAATTTGACTGATTTCCTCATATGACCTGTAACTCAGTAAAATATTTGAAATTGTTGCATGTTGCGTTTATATTTTTGTTCAATATAGTAAACTTGAAGGGAAGCATGATGTAAAATTCGAACCTTGTATTCCAACTGTTTGTAGGCTACTAAAGCCAATAATTTACCGCTGCGCAACGGAGTTCTGATTAACAGTGGAGATAGAAAATGTCAAGATGATAATCACACGGTGCTATTTATCGTTGACCAGCAGATGTCCCTAATGTTCATTGTGAACAGATAATGACGCTCAGATGAATGAACCGTTTTTAGGCGCCGAAACCTTCAGAAAGCCTTGTCAGATATATGTTTATTTCTTTGCACTTTTGTAATGTAACTATTTGCACATCGTTACAACAGTGTACATAGCCATATTATGACATTTTAAATGTCTCTATTCCTTTTAAAATTGTGTGACTGTTTACTGTTCATGTTTTGTTTTTTTCACTTTTGTTTGTCTATTTCACTTGCTTTGGCAATGTAAACATTTGTTTCCTATGCCAATAAAGCCTTTAGAATTTAATTTAATATTAGAGAAAGGAAGAGGTAGGAATGCCATTGGCCAATTAATGGGGGAACGTTTAACGCCCCACCCAGCAGACTGTTGACCAATCGCGTTCACGTTGTCATGTTACGTCAAGCGGTTGCTAAGCTAAAATGTTGGGTATCTGAGCTAGCGCCATTCACTCCAATTTCCCCATCTCCTCAAAAGGATAAATTCAATTCAAAGGGCTTTATTGGCATGGGAAACATGTTTACGTTGCCAAAGCAAGTGAAATAGATTAGGTATATCTGGCCTCGTTTGGGTGTCAATGGTGGAAACCGCTCGGGGTGATCTTCTTCTTCGTTGGGGTTTAGCGGCGGTTGGCATCCAATATTACATTGCATTACCGCCACCGCGCGGGCTGATCGATATTGAATCAATTACGTCACACTGCAAACGTGCAGCGCTTTACGTGTTATAAGGTTTCGTCCAATGAGAATGCTGAGACACAAAACACTTCCGATATGCTGTCTCTTTTCTAGGGTTTCATTATATAGCACAGCCACAAAGTCAAAATTGGCCATATTGTTAAAAAAAAAGAATGAAAACAAAAAAAATATTTTTGGTCTTAATTTAAGTTTAGGCACAAGGTTAACGACACTGATAAGGTTAGGTTGAAAATCACATTTTAAGGAAATTAATTGAACAATTAGGAGGGGTTATGACTTCGTGGCTGTGGGAACTAGTGACGACCCTTTTCTAGTTTCGCTAGATGTGGAGCAGTGTGAACATATTCCAACCAAATCTATTTTCGTAGATAGCCGAACAAAAATAAACCGAATCAAGGTGATATGAACATATAGCTCGTTAAAGACATGCTTGTTTGGTTATATATTCGTCCTTGCGATATGTTTCGTTTTATTTTAATAAACAATAACGTTACTTGACATAGCTAGCTAGTTGGCTAGCTAGCATGCTGACAAGCAGAATGAATGGGACCGTTCCTTACTAGCTAGCTAGCTAGCTAGCTAGCTTCTCCACATGTGTTTTAGCCTGTTTGCTAGTTAGCTGTCTTCTAGCTATGCAGTTGGTTAGCTGTGCCAACTGGCAAGTCTGTCTTTTCAAATTAGGTTGTCGTTTGTGTCAACTTGAGTAGCTAGTAGGCGTTGAGTCAGCGATATGAAACCGGGAAGTTATCCGAGATAAATAACTGTCAGCTAGGTAACTATGTGACAAGTCATCGCAGGGTATAGATTGCTGTCTGTACTCTTTGCCAGCAGTATTCCAGACGCAACTACGCACGATGTGGTTTAATTCAAGGCAACTGTGTGGCATTGCAAACCCAGCCTTGCATGTTATGCGAACCCAGCCTTGGTAGTGTAGTAAACCATTGTCACTAGTTTTTGTACTGATTACATGTCGTTGTCAGAGTAAAAGGGAACAATATGCACACGGTTTCTGAAATTGACCCCTGGGGTGTGAGAGCTGAGTCTGAGAGTTGTCAGCCATGTAAAAATGTAATGTTGATATTAAGCATGTCCCATAATTTAGTTGTTTGGTTCAAGAGCATGAAGTGTTTAATTTCTGTTTCTAAATGTTTTGTTGCTGTTGCAGATGCCTCCAAAGAAGGGAGAAGGACCAAAACAACCACCGCTGATTGGACGCTTCGGGACTTCTTTGAAGATTGGGATTGTGGGATTGCCGAATGTTGGGTATGGACATGACTACAATTTAGTAGTTTCCCATAGTTGTAAAGTTAGGGCGTTGGAGAATCATTAGCACAATTCACACTATAGGGCCAACTAGGATTGCACATTTTGGGGAATATTCAGAGATGGAGACTTTCTGTGGGAAAATCAAATCAAACTTTATTTGCTACATGTGCCGAATACAACAAGTGTAGACTTTACCGTGGAATACTTACTTACAAGCCCTTAACCAACAGTGTTGTTCAAGAAGAAAATATTTACCAATTAGGCAAAAAAAAAAGTTATAATAAAAGTAAAACAATAAGAATTACAATAATGAGGCTATATACAGGGGGCACCGGCTATATACAGAGGGCACCAAGTCAGTGTGCGGGGGTACAGGCTAGTTGAGGTAATCTGTACATGTAGGTTGTGGTAAAGTGACTATGCATAGGTAACAAACAAACAGCGAGTAGCTGTTGAGGAGCCTTTTGGTTCGTGACTTGGCGTTCCGGTACCGCTTGCAGTGCGGTAGCAGAGAAAAGTCTATAACTTGGGTGACTGGAGTCTCTGACAATTTTCTGTCCTTCCTCTGACACCGCCTATTATATAGGTCCTGGAAGGCAGGCAGCTTGGCCCCAGTGATGTACTGGGCTGTTCACACTACCCTATGTAGCACCTTACTGTCAGATGCCGAGCAGTTGCCATACCAGGCGGTGATGCAACCGGTCAAGATGCTCTCGATGGTGCAGCTGTAGAACCTTGTGATGATCTGGGGACCCATGACAAATCTTTTCAGTCTCCTGAGGGGGAAAAGGTTATGTGGTGCCTTCTTCACGACTGTCTTGGTGTGTTTGGACCATGATAGTTGGTTGGTGATGTGGCCACCAAGGAACTTAATTCTCAACCCACCCACCTTTTCCTGTAGTCCACGATCAGCTCCTTTGTCTTGCTCACATTTAGGGAGAGTTTGTTGTCCTGGCACCACACTGACAGTTCTCTGACCACCTAGGTAACTAGGCTGTTGTCGGTGATCATGCCTACCACTGTTGTGTCGTCAGCAAACTTAATGATGGTGTTGGAGTCGTGTTTGGCCACGCAGTCGGGAGTAAACAGGGAATACATGAGGGTACTAAGTAGGGGAATTAACGGAAATGTATGCAAATTAATAGTAATACCATTTAAATGTAGATGTTTTTTCATTGGATATATTTACCATATCATATGGAGACAGAAACATACACCTTTTACCTTATCATAAGTAGACATAATTGCAAATGATTAAATCCTTCCAATAGAAATAAAATAAATAATGTAGTTATGAATTGAACTTTAATTAAATGAGTTGACTCGTCACATGGGATAATTTTACTGAACAACAAAAGGGAATATTGAATGATCCCCAATGATCCATCGCATTTCCCAAAAACATTTTCAACATACATCTGTAAAATGATAGTCTCGAAACTAAAGCTTTGGTTGTCTTCCTCTCAGGCTTCCATGTCTTCTCCCTGGACCTCCTCAATGTCCACCTCTTTAACATCAGACTCTGAGGCCTCATCTTCACTGTCACTGATGGCCACCAATTTTTCAACCCTTGTATTGGTCTGTTGGCCTGTTGCGTGCTTTTACATGTTTTATTTTTTTTCACCTTTATTTAACCAGGTAGGCTAGTTAAGAACAAGTTCTCATTTACAACTGCGACCTGGCCAATATAAAGCAAAGCAGTGCAACACAAACAACAACACAGAGTTACACATGGAATAAACAAACATACAGTCAATAACACAATAGAAAAGTCTATATACAGTGTGTGCAAATTAAGTAAGGAGGTAAGGCAATAAATAGGCCATAGTGGCGAAATAATTACAATTTAGCAATTAAACACTGGAGAGATAGATGTGCAGAAGTTGAATGTGCAAGTAGAGGTACTGGGGTGCAAAGGAGCAAAATAAATAACAGTATGGGGATGACGTAGTTGGATGGGCTATTTACAGATGGGCTATGTACAGGTGCAGTGATCTGTGAGTTGCTCTGACATCTGGTGCTTAAAGCTAGTGAGGGAGATATGAGTCTCCAGCTTCAGTGGTTTTTGCAGTTCGTTCCAGTCATTGGCAGCAGAGAACTGGAAGGAAAGGCGGCCAAAGAGGAATTGGTTTTGGGGGTGACCAGTGAAATATACCTGCTGGAGCGTGTGCTACAGGTGGGTGCTGCTATGGTGACCAGTGAGCTGAGATAAGGCGGGGCTTTACCTAGCAAAGACTTATAGATAACCTGGAGTCATTGGGTTTGGCTCCAGGTCATGTAGTTAAATGATGATGTAGTTCAAATTCCCAAAATTCCCAGGCTTAACTTCCCATGGACAATTTCCGTAAAAATTCCGGAAATTTACAGGAAAGTTTCCGACCCTTTGCAACCCTAGGGCCAGCCCAACCTGTACTGTTCTGGCTTTCCAGCAACTGTGGTGGCTACATGTCACTACAGTGCAATTCAGACAAATGTATCTGCTTTTGTTGTTCAGTAAACCCTACCATGCAGATGTCTTGGGCTGTAGAAAAGTGACAGACTTTGTCTCGTAATTTTTGTCTACAGGAAGTCAACATTCTTCAATGTGCTGACCAAGAGCCAGGCCGCAGCAGAGAATTTCCCCTTCTGCACCATCGACCCCAACGAGAGCAGAGTACCCATCCCTGACGAACGCTATGACTACCTCTGCACCTTCCACAAGCCCCTCAGGTAGGGTTATGTGTGTGAGCAGTGCCCATTCATGTAGAACGTTACAACTACTTCTGCACCTTCCACAAGCCTTGGAAATGTGTGTATGAGTAAACACTCTGTACATCAAGTTTGTGTGTAACTTCTCCGTCTCTTTCTCATTGGACAGTAAAGTCCCAGCGTTTCTGAATGTGGTGGACATAGCTGGGCTGGTGAAAGGTGCTCACGCTGGACAAGGACTGGGCAACGCCTTCCTGTCTCACATTAGTGCCTGCGACGGCATCTTCCACATGACACGTGAGTTTAACACACACTCGCAGAAACGCACTCACACACATGCACTCAATCACACACTGTAATCCTGGTATACATTTCGCATTAAAACCGCAAGCATGGGAAGCTTCCATTCTAATCAATAGGGCACTCACACCTACTCGATGCTAGCACAGTTCAGATGTGCATGCACAACAACAACAATATACTCAATTCCTATTTTATCAGCTTTGTGAAGTCTAGCACCATGGCGTAACCTTGACATAATTGAGTGTTTCTGTGTGTGTAGGTGCATTTGAGGATGAGGACATCATCCATGTGGAGGGTAATGTGGACCCAGTGAGGGACATTGAGATAATCCATGAGGAGCTACGGCTGAAAGATGAGGAGTCTCTTGGACCAATCATAGATAAGTTGGAGAAGACCGCTGTCAGAGGAGGAGACAAGAAACTCAAACCTGAATACGTGAGTAGAGTGTGTGTGTGTGTGTGTGTGTGTGTGTGTGTGGGGTGGTTGATGAGTGCCCTATTGGGTCTGAGACTGAGGTCTGAAGCTGTGTGAGTGGGCTTGATTCAAGCACTTGAAACACTTTTCCATGCCCTCTCATAGATTGTTTGAGACCCACAGGCGTGCCTAGGGAGAAGGGGCCACAGATAAAATCAGAGTTCAGCATTTGTTTACTCATGTTCTCTCCTTTCATTCCCTTCTTCCCTCATCCCTCACTCAGGACATCATGTTGAAGGTAAAGAACTGGATTTCAGAGGAGAAGAAACATGTCCGCTTCTACAATGACTGGAACGAGAAGGAGGTAGGACTGTGTGTGTGTGTGCTCACAAGAGACAGAGGGCAGAGTACCATTAGTTGCAGGGGCCTGTATACCAGAACACGCACATAACCCAGTGTGTTGTCTGTGTATGCAGATTGATGTGCTGAACAAATACCTGTTCCTCACGTCCAAGCCCATGATCTACCTGGTCAACCTCTCAGAGAAGGACTATATCAGGAAAAAGAACAAGTGGTCAGTGGGTTCTCTTTCTTAATTCCTTATTCCTGCTTTCTAAATCTTACGTTATTTGGGTTGTGATGCCTGGCAACCATTATCTGAGGAGCTGAAATGCTACTTGTTGAGGGTCTGAACTTTACTTGCAGTAGGGGTTTATTTTGTGATTGTGGCATTTTGTGCAAAAGAAACACTGACAGTTTTGTATGTGCAAAAAACCCTGACTGTTTGGTTTATTAAAGAGCAACTTCAATCAAAAATCTACTTTATTTTTCTAATGTAGAGGATCTTTTCTCTATGTATATACATAGGATTGTTTTCTCTTAAATATGCATTCTCTCCCAGGCTGATTAAGATTAAGGAGTGGGTCGATGCCCATGACCCAGGGGCTATGGTCATACCAGTGAGTGGAGGTCTTGAGGCCAAACTACAGGACATGACCGACGAGGAGAAGGACAAATACTGTGAGGAGGCGAAGACTCAGAGGTACACACACGGACAGATCAAACACACAATGAACACATTTTATGATATTGCAAGCGGTTAACTTATTAACTGTGTATGTGTGTGTATTGCAGTGTACTGACTAAGATCATTAAGACGGGCTATGCAGCTCTGCAGTTGGAATATTTCTTCACAGCGGGACCAGACGAGGTTAGAGCGTGGACTGTCAGGGTAAGAGACACAGTTTGGTTATCTCTCTCCCACAATGAGGTGTGGGTGTGAATATCACAGCGTTATGTATTACTCCTCTCTGTCCTACAGAAAGGCAGCAAGGCGCCCCAGGCGGCAGGGAAGATCCACACTGACTTTGAGAAAGGTTTCATCATGGCAGAGGTCATGAAGTTCCAGGACTTCAAAGAAGAGGGCACCGAGAATGCTGTCAAGGTGTGTGTGATGGCATGCCATAAGTACTTGTCAAAAGGTTTTTTTTGTCTAATCTTATCTGGATAAGACCATCTGATAAAGATGGCACTGTACTGGATGGCCTCCGTTTTGCGAGCTCTGACCCAACTTTGTTGTTTTGTGACTATTGATGTTTATTTTTCCTTTATTTTCACAATGTATCCGTTGTCATTTCTTATAACCGACAATAACTTTTGAACATCATATCAGCAGTTACTTAGCCCAATTCCAGCTTCAACTTTGTGGGCTCTTAATGTAATTCTGCCCCAATTGTCCGGGTATCCAAGAGGAAATGTCGGCTTTACAGAGGGGGAATCCTGGTTGGGATTAAGGCGAAAGGAAAAGCGGCCACCTCTTCCCTCTATTCTGTTGGCCAATGTACAGTCACTTGATAATAAAATGAATGACATTTTGATTGCGGATTTGCTACCAACGAGTCTCTTGTAACTGCAATATTCTCTACTTTTCTGAAACATTGCTTTTTGGACAAGATACCCCCCATGGCTATCCAACTCAATGAATTCTCCATTCGCAGAGAGGACAGGACAGTAGATTCAGGAAAATTGATAGGGGGAGAGGTGTGCCTCTTCATCAACAACAAATGTTATTCTGACTCGAGCGCAAGTATGCCCCCATCGACAGGGCTGCAGTGGAGCGGGTCAAGAGCTTCAAGTTCCTCAGGGTCCAAGTCACTAAGGACTTAATGGTCCACACACATGCGTAGTCGTGAAGTAGGCACCCTTGTATTTATTCCTATGCACACTCTCAGGACTCTACATACTCACGCACACTGACACTCCAACATACAACATTCACACACATTTTTATACTGACTTTATACACACAAATATAATATTAATTTATGCTGCTGCTACTCTATCATACATCCTGATGCCTAGTCACCTTACCCATATACTTATCTACCTCTATCGCTCCAGTTTCCCTGCACATTGTAAGTATGGTATTGGAACTGACCCTGTATATAGCTTCTTACTTTCTTGTGTTCTTATTTGTATTTGTTCTACCTTTATTTGTTAGTGCTACATTGATATTGATCACTGCATTGTTGGGTTTAGTTTGCAAGAAAGACATTTCACTGTACTTGTGCACGTGACATTAACTTATCTTGCTAAATTACATTATATAATGTAAATGAAGTTTTTCTGGTTTGATTTGTCCCATAGGCTGCTGGGAAGTACAGGCAGCTGGGCAGGAACTACATTGTGGAGGACGGAGACATTATATTTTTCAAATTCAACACACCCAATGCACCCAAGGCAGCGAAGAAGTGATGGGACCAATGCGACCAGTACAATAACATAGGGTTCTTGTGTCCCGTCTCAATTTGTCCTCGAGGGCCGCAGTGTCTGTTGATTTTTCCTCCCCTCTCCCTGGTATTATGAATGAGAAGATAAGAATTAATCATTCTAATTCTATGTATGGTAGGATGAAAATTGAGTGCACACTGTAACCATTGAGGTCCTGACCGGGTCCTAACGTGTTTTCTGGTCAGGTTATTTTATCAGGAAAAACTCTGGGCCCTAGTCAGGACTGATCGGAACATGGAGGGACCATTATTATTATTTTAAGTAAAGTAGGCATCTCTGACCGTGCCTGACCAGAAACCACCAACGTGACTTTTAGCTTGGGACCCTGATTATCGCATCTACCCATACACTATTATATTAAATCTATCTTTGCCCACCTCACACAAGACATTGCAGTCACATTGTGAATAAGAGGAAGATATAAATCAGTCTTCTGACACCCCTGACCACGTTCATATTTGTGGAGGAGACTATTGCTTTCATTTGCTCTGGTTACAAAAGGAAAACATCAACTAGCTAGCTTGCTACTTAGCTAAACAATGGAAGGTGCACAATCCATGGCTACACAGCTAGCTGGCAAACAAGCTACCTTCTCTATAAATTAGCTTGACGTGCTAGAAATGAATAGAAGTTGAGTAAAAAGTTACTAAAATAAATGTTATCTTCTGAATCAATTTCTTTATCATGTATTGAATGTAGAAGTTTTAGTTTAATCTCCTTCCCAAAAAACGCAATCTCAGACTTTGTCAGTGAATTAGGTTGTCTCCATGGTACCCAGACAATTTCTGCCATATAGTACATGCCTTCAAACGACCATAAAACCGATTTAAGTATGCCCTTACCTAAGGAAAACGTTTGAGGGACTCTATGTAACACTCCAATTCCCTTAGGCAAGGGGAAATTATGAGTTTTGTGCAACTGGGCCCGGGCATTTTCATGGAATCGCATGTACTGCAACCACAATATGGGTCAACAATACACAATAAAACAAGACAACAGATTCCGTTTGTGTTCAAATGTGTTTTAATTGATGGGTGTTCATGTGCGTGTTGAACCAGAGTATGTATTTTGAAGTGGATGGGATGCTTGTAACAGGCTGGGGGAACATGCTGATACTGCAAAATAAATGACATGCACAGTGACAGGTTCTGTGCATACTAGTCTGCGTCGTGGTTCATGCAAAAAAATATTCCATGTTGCAATAACTATTTCCCAGCGCATAGACGAACATTTTCAGCATAACTGAAGCAGTTCCTTACAAAAAAGCAGAGGCAATGAGCAACATCTGGCTGGCAGCCTCACAGAACAATGTAGCCAAAATGTTCACGATCACTGCACTTAAATATAACAGAGCTTAGTTGCAATGTTAGCCAGCTAACCAAGTAGTGTAACAAGGTGAATATGCGGATACATTAATACGAAAATAAATATTGCTGCAATTACATTTGCCATTTTCCCAACACTTCCTGCTCTTCAATTTCAACCATAGATTCCCAGATATGAGGTTCTCGTCTAAAAACAAACAGGAAACAGATATCCCATAAAATGACGGACATATCGCTTGGCCATAGAAGTCTCACCAAACCACAGAGTTAACCAATCAATTTTGAGAAGAACGGCGGGACTTCCTGTTACGTTGCTAGCGCCCCCCTTTTTGTGTTTCCCTCACTGTCAATCAAAATAGAAAAAAATCGACCCGAATTCACCGATCAACACAAGCCCGCCTTTGATAAAAGATAATCATGTTCGGAGTTTAGTTGATTAGATAATCTTTCGATTATTACCATTCACGATATGACTGGTACATAACATTTAACCCATCAACCAACCGGTGAGTTTGTACGTTTACAACCGATAGCAAGGCAGGCTAACTACGTCTTTTAATCTTTTGCAGGAGACCTATGCTAGGTAGTTAGCTAGTTAACAAAAGTAAACATTCAATCTGTGTCGAAATCCACATTGAAACCTTGTCGCAAAGTTAAGGTTTGCCGTTTATTCTTCATCGACTGAAGTTTGTTGTCTCTTTGCAGCCTTTTGGGAGCAGAAACCTGTGATAAATTTAGTGTTTTGCTAAATTTTCCTTTCTCTCCATGCTAGCGCCAGAGCAACATTTGAAACAAGAGGAAATGGCTACCGCGGACGTGGAAGGCAGTCAAAGCGAATTCCTACAGCACGGCGGAGCCTCGGAAAACCAGGTACCCCAACATTTTCTATCTCGTATTTCGACTCCTCCGAGCTACTACTGTGTGGGGTTTTTAGCTAGCTAGAAGTTCACACGTTTTAAATGTTGCAGGGGGTGTAAAGCTAGTATACTTCCGCCGCTGTGTTCCCCGCTATAACGGCCACCCACTTTACCCCTCTAGAACCCGCCCATAGTGGGTAGGACACAGCCCGTCACTTGGTCAGGTCGCCGATATTTAGCTCGTCTACCTGGGGCTAGAGGGGTACAGTGGGGAAAGGAGGGGTGAGTGGGGAAACCGAACAGAGAATGTGGGAATCTGCACCCGACTGACTACAAAAGATCTCCCCCACGCTGTAGCGATTACGTATTTTGTCTAGCCATACTAGCTGTATTCGTTGGATAATAGAAGGGAGTCTTCGATGATTTGTCTAGTTGTGGTGACTAGCTCTCGAAAAATCCTTCTCCCTATGTAGGCTGTTCAGCTATTACTTTCGCCCACATTTGTCTCCACAATTCCGAAGCTGTGTTTTAACATTTAGAAACGCCAATCATTGCTTTCAAAGTGGTTTTCAAAACATACGCTGATATCCGCCTTAATTTCCCGCTGATATTAAAGATATCTTTCAAATGATAAAAAATATACTAACTGTAGCCGTTTTGCACAGATGACAAGCTGTGTGCCTCCAGTTGATGAACTACACTTCATCCCCAGTTGTGCACACACGCGTGTTCGGAGCTCGGTAATTAGCGCAGGTGGCCGCCAATGTCTCTTCTGTCTTTGTAAACAAGCGATGTAACATGGAGAACTGACCGTGTGGGAACACTAATCCTATAAAAAAATGTGTGTAGTAATTTAACCTTTTTGTTTAAAACCATAAATAAAAAAAGTCTTCCTGATATGAAAGATACTGCACCTTCCTTATGTTTCCAAAAACGTACCGCAAGCGATGCATGTTAATGTTTAGGGCTCTTAAACAAAACTCTCCTGTCAGAATATACTGTACCTTCGTCAATAGGCGCTGAATAGGGTAGGTGCGTCACATGCTTGAGGAAGTTTGGATCCTTTCTTATCAAACCACCTAGCTAAGCCAAAGTCTGTATAGTGGAATCAGAAATATTTAGGTTCATGGTTGATTTCTCATGTTGTGACATTTTTGCCTTATTAAGGGAAATGTCTTGATACTACTGTATTACTAGTCCACTGTTGCAGATACCTATAATATAGGATTTGATATCTATTTTAACAAGATCCACAATAATTGTCTTGTCTACTGACACTGTATTGTGATAACAAACCATACTGCATGTCATTTTGCCCAATTCACAGTGTGGAGCCTACACCCTGGTATCTGTCTCTGTACCTCTAGCTCTCGTCTCAGATAGTACAGAAATGTCATTTCCAAATTAATATTTTGCTTTCTATTCTTTGAACTACAATGCAACAGCGTAAGACTCATGACCAGAGCCTTCTACATATCTGTAACTAGATCAGCATTTTTCATTCTGCAACAGTGGATCTGAATAATAATTTATGAATGTGTGTGTCTTCTCTCGGTCAGACCACAGACATGACCGCCATCCAGCTAACAGGTTCAGACCGTTGGGAGTTGTTAACCCCGGTCTCTACAGGGAAGGATGCGCAGCAGGGAGTCGTCCACATTCCTAACTCTGGCATGATGACCTCTAATGGCCAGTATGTTCTCCCTATCGGGAACATGGACAGTCAGCCCATCTACGTCACAGCATCTGGCAACGACGGCTCAGCCAACGGAGTGTCCAGCATACAATACCAGGTAGTGTACTGTTCACACGCAGGTACTTTTGGCCATGTAGTGTATGTGGACATCCCTTCAAATTAGTGAATTTGGCTATTTCAGCCACACCCGTTGCTGACAGGTGTATAAAATCGAGCACACGGCCATGCAATTTCCATAGACAAACATTGTCGGTAGAATGGCCTGTAGTGAAGAGCTCAGTGACTTTCAACGTGGCACCGTCATAGGATGCCATCTTTCCAACAAGTCAGTTCGTCAAATTTCTGCCCTGCTATAGTTGCCCCAGTCAGCTGTAAAAATCGTCTGTCCTCGGTTGCAACACTCACTACCGAGTTCCAAACTAACTTAGGAAGCAACGTCAGCACAAGATCTGTTCGTCGGGAGCTTCATGAAATGGGTTTCCTTGGCCGAGCAGCTGCATACAAGCCTAATATCACCATGCGCAATGCCACGCGTCAGCTGGAGTGGTGTAAAGCTCGTCGCCATTGGACCTTGGAGCAGTAGAAACACGTTCTCTGTAGTGATGAATCACGCTTCACCATTTGGCAGTCCGACGGACTAATCAGCGCTTTCCTGGCATCAGTCAAACACAATCTGCCCAAAGGCATAGTGCCAACTGTAAAGTTTGGAGGAGGAGGAATAATGGTCTGGGGCTGTTTTTCATGGATCAGGCTGCAGCATATTCTAGACGATTCTGTGCTTCCATCTTTGTGGCAACAGTCTGACCTCAACCCCATCGAACACCTTTGGGATGAATTGGAACGCCGACTGAGAGCCTGGCCTAATCGCCTAACATCAGTGCCCGGACTCAATAATGCTCTTATGGCTAAAACTGCAACAAAGTTCCAACATCTAGTATAAAACCTTCCCAGAAGAGTGGAGGCTGTTGTAGCAGCAAAGGGGGGGACCCACTCCATATTAATGCCCATCATTTTAGAATGAGATGTTTGACGAGCAGGTGTCCACATACCTTTGGCCATGTAGTGTGTGTGTGTATATATACATGCACATATCTGCAGGTACACTCACACACATGCACACCTCTGTTAGCGGATGTCCATTACCAGGTCGATTATCATGTTTAGTAGCCCTTACACACAATATTCTCTACACACAAATGTCGAACTCTCTCTTCCATGTCATCCCTCAGATCCACAACTCAGATGGAACTCTGGCAGGCTTCTCTGCGCAGGGATTGGACGATGGCTCGGGCCAAATCCAGCTCATCCAGGACGGTAGCCACGGCAATATCGGAATCAGCGTCGCCACAACGACAACCTCTGACCTCCTAACGCAGGCTGGGCATATGCAGCAGATTCAGGGCGTGTCATTGGCCGGGGGCACGACCTATAGCGGCGCGGTTCCCATGGGGCTGTCGGGGGGTAACATAACTTTCCTCCCTATCAACAGCATAGACCTCGAATCACTAGGGCTTGCCGGTGCTCAGACGGTTCCCATAGCAACGACGACCGACGGTCAGCTGATCATGGGCAGCCAGGCGCTGGAGGGGCAGGAAGGTGGAGCCAAACAGCTAGCGACCCTAGTTAGTGAAGCTAACGGTAACCCAGACCTCTACGTGCCAACAACCTCATCATCCCAGCTGCCTGAGACCATCGACGGGACGGGGGTTCTGACCCAAGCTACTGCCGTGTCCGCCGGGGTTTCAGACGCATCCCCAGAGAACTACAACTCCCACAACCACCTGCAGCAAATACAGGTCAGTCATATGACATAATTCCCTAGGCTTTATTCCCAGTGCCCTACACCACATATAACAGTCCTATTAGTGAGCCATGATACAGGAAAAAAAGTTACTAGTCTTGTTTAACTTGTCTTCAGCAGGTCATATCATATTACTATGTATGTTGCTGTAGGTCCTCCTCGGGACACTGTTCTAAGAGCATGGCTGAAGAAAAATACCATGACTGGATTAAGTCTGTTTCATCCAGGTGTCCACCTCTAATGCCTCGTCCTTCTCCCAGCCCATCCTACAGCTGTCGGGGGACAACCAGGGGGCCCAGGGACAGGATCTATCCCAGTCTGGGCAGACGCTCCAGAGTGTCCAGCTCGTCAACCCTGGAACCTTCCTCATCCAGGCCCAGACAGTCACTGCTTCGGGACAGATACAGTGGCAGACCTTCCAGGTAGGTTGTGTGGGTGTGTGTTTATCTGTTTCAATACGTAGGTGTGTGGGATCATGCATGTGTGTAACTCTTTCTAACGCACTCTCTCTCAGGTCCAAGGGGTCCAGTCTCTGCAGGGCCTCCAGCTCCCCCAGGCCCAGGGGGGCCAGCAGCTGACTCTGGCCCCAGTCCAGGGCCTCTCTATGGGTCAGGGAGGATCCATCACCCTGCCTAACCTCCAGACTGTTACAGTCAACTCTATAGGACAGCCAGGGATTCAATACACACAGGGAGAGGAGGCCGGCAGTCCTGCAGGTAGGAACATGCATACGTATACACATACACACATACACACATACATACATACATACATACATAGATACATACATACATGCATACATACATACATACACACAAACCCCATCCTTCTATTTCTTACTTTGTCTCTCTCTCACACACACACACAACTATCTCTCCCCACAGGCATCCAGATAAAGGAGGAGCCAGACTCTGAAGAGTGGCAGCTGAGTGGTGACTCCACCCTCAACCCCAGTGACATCAACAACCTGCGTGTCCAGATGGATGACGAAGACATGGACATGTCCACCGGGGAGGGCAAGAGGTTGAGGAGAGTCGCCTGCACCTGTCCCAACTGTAAAGAGGCTGGAGGGAGGTGGGTTGGAAAGACACACATAAACAATATATTAACACAAATGTATATAAAAACGTTGGATCCTAGGCTTTAGCTCAGTGGGTTAATGTGGTTGAACCGGGGTCTACACTCAGTAGGGTCAGTTTCAACCACCACAATTGAAATTCCAGTGACTGCATGAAGTTGACTGTGTGTGACCCCCAACCCTCTCTCTTGTCACCCCTTCCCCAGAGGGTCGAGTCTTGGTAAGAAGAAGCAGCATATCTGTCACATCGTGGGCTGTGGGAAGGTGTACGGTAAGACTTCTCACCTCAGGGCTCACCTCAGATGGCACAGCGGAGAACGGCCCTTCGTCTGCAACTGGATGTTCTGTGGCAAGCGGTTTAC
Organism: Oncorhynchus clarkii lewisi; assembly: GCF_045791955.1. NCBI lineage: Eukaryota > Metazoa > Chordata > Actinopteri > Salmoniformes > Salmonidae > Oncorhynchus > Oncorhynchus clarkii. The sequence goes on from NC_092153.1 coordinate 16,368,339, forward strand.
CAGGAGTGACGAGCTACAGAGACACAGACGGACACACACGGGTAGGAATACACACGAACACCATCTTCACTACATAACACCAGCTTAACGCTCACCACACTTATTTTTTCATCACTCTCTACCTCTTTTTCTCCCTTTCATTTCTCTGTCCAGGAGAGAAGAAGTTTGTGTGCGCACAGTGTTCAAAGAGGTTCATGCGTAGCGACCATCTGGCCAAACATATAAAGACTCACCAGAATAAAAAAGGTGTGGCTTCCTCCTCATTGTCTCCGCCCCCCAGCGACACCATCATCACCGCAGACGGAACCACCCTCATCCTTCAATCAGCTGCTGGCGGCCACGACCTCCTAGGCAATCAGGAGATCCCTCTGCAGCTGGTCACCGTGGCGCCCGGTGAGGTCATGGAATGAGGACGTGGCTTATAGACTGGCCAATAAACAGGGACCGTGTGCTTTTTTTCTCCCCCCCTTTGTTTTGTTTTTTTATTGATTTTTTTATATATGAATATATATACGTAAATATATATGACAAATATATATATATTTTAAGTAAGAGTTATCATGACTTTATGTTTGTTATTTGCAGTCTTTTTATAGGCAGGCAAACAAATTACATTCAATGTTGTCACTATGTACACACACAGACACACACACTCTCGCAAACATGAATACTCACTACGAAATGCCTTATTTTGTATCATACTGTTGTATAAAATGCTGGAGATGCATGTGTTTTTTTAAGCTTTTGCAGATCATGTAATTGTGTTAGGATGCAGGGAATAGGAAAAGTGTAGTAGCCCTCTCTCTAGAGTGATTGATTGAATAATTGATTATATTGAATCATCGGTCGCTTTCTCTAGAGAGTGTGGGTGTCTGTGTATTGAGAGAGACTACAGGTGGCTTCATTAACTCTTCACCTGAAGCGACAAGCATAACACCCTTTTAAGACCTTGTGAACACTGTCATAGCCATGATATAACACTTTTTTGTTTTTTTAAAAACATTTTTATTATAGAACACTATGACAGCGTTTAACAACCAATATCTGCATAATGTCAGACCTTTGTAATGTAGTGGTAGAGTTGGGCTTGCACACTGATTCTCCAACACATACCTTTGATTTGTTAACAATGTTCTGATCAATTCATGTTTGGATTGATTGAAACTTTGCTAACCAATAAAGGTATGTCTGTGTGGACACTTTTATTTCCATGTAGATTTTTTTCCAGCCCTGTACCCCATGAAAGTGATGTGACCTCATGCTATTAAAGCTTGTGTCATGTGACATGCCCTGTGGTTTCAGGTGAAGCGTTATTAGCGGTTGGATTGATTTGGTGATAAAAGTTGGCCATACATGCAGCTCTAGGGTCAGTTTATGATTTATCCCCCTTAATGTTTGAGGTTAGGATTTGGGGGGGTAAGCTGATCCTAGATCTGCCTGAAGGAAACGTTGACCCACAGCAGAATGTTTGGGTCATCAGTCTAGCCAACACGAGCACACTTGCAGTACTTACTCAAGTCAAATGTGTCTTCAGTTAACTATTTTTTTTTTCCAGTTTTTTTACTTTTTGTTGTATAGTTACATTTTATATTCTGTTTCTATGACTAGCTTAGTTTGGGACTTGTCAGAAGGAAGCATCTCAGATCGGTTTCTACCCATGGAATTAAAATTTGTTAAAGGACACAGGTCTGAAAATCGACTTGATTTCTCAATCGCCCACCCAAAATGGTGGCAACATTTTGAACTTGCCATTTTTGCATTTCTGGAACAGTTGAGGTTCACTGACCAGTACATTGAACATTTCAAATGGTACATCAAATATGGCCGCCGGAGCATGCACCCACTGCAAGACATTTGGTGCAGTCCAATTTTCTACCCTTCTCCTGAAGTGTGTATTCGTTCACTCACCTGCATGGATTTAAATGGAGTGGATTATGGTGGAAACTTCCTCCAGACATTTTTCTACCAATCCAATGCACATATCTGGGTGAGGGGTAGAATCTGAATCGCAATATTCTGTTCTACTCATTCTAATTCTATTAAGTTTCCACTGCTCTCAGGCTAGTTGCTTCTCATTGTAAAGGAAACAATCATGCCATTATTATTTCTAAATGTTATTGTAATCTTTCCTGTCAGTATGTGCATGTCTTAGCGTCCACTTACCTGTATATTATCTTCTATTCACATTGTTTATAGAAGCCATTTTCTTTAGATAAATAATTTTGTTGTATCAAAAGCTTATTTTAATTGTTTTTTTTAAAGAAAGTGTAAAATTTGAATGTTACTTTTTGTAAAACCTTTTTTCAAATGGATCATAATTAAATAATTAAAGATTCCTTCCAATGACAGACTGTGTGCATGTGTGTGTCACTAGTTATTTTATGATAACAGCAAAGATTATTCCTCTCTGGTTACAGAGGTTGCAGGTCTTCTGAAAACAGTAGGTGGAAGCAAAGCCATTTGGCAGGATTACGTCAATCGACATCCACAAAGAACAGTTTGCCTTCAACAATGGCTTTTATGAAGAAGAAACTGCAGATTTGTTGGAATAATCATAATTATGTTCTGGTATCTTTAGCTGTTGGTTGCATTATGTTCTTGATAGAACCCTGACCTGTTCACCGGACATGCTACCTGTCTGACTTGCTGTTTTCAACTCTAGAGACAACAGGAGCGGTAGAGATACTCTGAATGATCAGCTATGATAAACCAACTGACATGTACTCCTGAGGTTCTGAGCTGTGGCACTCTTGACAACCACTGATTATTATTATTTGACCCTGCTGGTCATCTATGAACATTTGAACGTCTTGGCCATGTTCTGTTATCTCCACCCGGCACAGCTAGAAGAGGACTGGCCACCCCTCATAGCCTGGTTCCTCTCTAGGTTTCTTCCTAGGTTCTGGCCTTTCTAGGGAGTTTTAATTTGACACTGTGCTTCTACACCTGCATTGCTTGCTGTTTGGGGTTTTAGGCTGGGTTTTTGTACAGCACGTTGAGATATCAGCTGATGTAAGAAGGGCTTTGTAAATACGTTTGATTTGATTTTGATAGGTAATTTAAATAAGAGGCAAAGACAGTACATTTAGAGAACTGAAACGTTATCTGACTGTCACTTCATTGCAATAGTAAGAGCTCGTAAGTATCCTAGCCATGTTTACGACTAAAACAAATAATTTTATAACTAACCAAAGATAGACCAGAGCCTGTCGTTTCCAATGGTAGCAAATTAATCATAGTGGGCAGAACAGGCAAGATGGAGGGCAGAGCCAAGCACAAGCTAGTGTGCTCATGTCACATTTATTTGCATATTTCCGTTAGAGAACACCTACTCTGAAGTGCTCGTGTGCAATAACTCAATTTGCCTTTACACTCGTTCTAAACAATGCCATAAAAAAAGTAGGCAAAGGGCAAAGTTTACAAAAACTCCACTCTGTTAGAGATTATAGTTTTGGAAACAGAAAACTGTATGGAGACCAATTACATAATTAGCAGAATGTCAGCCAAAATCCGTCTTGCTCCATCTTTTCCCGCTGTTGGCCTCTGGGCTTCACATTTATACATCCGGTGAAATGTCTGTCTCATTGTTCTATCTGTGACTCAACAACAGATGGAAGGGGTTTAGTTATCTTAATCTTTTACTAAAGTAAAAAAAAAACTTGCTAGCTAGTAGTAGTGTAGTCTTATTTTTTACCCGAGTTGGCGAAAATCTAATTATTGATTTCAAGACTGGTCTGAAAATCGCTCAGTTCTCATTTCGATAGCTGAGGCAGCCGATAATGCAGATCTAGCGCACTATCGGACTCCGGACTCAACTCCGACTCTTGTGTACTCTTGTGTTTGGAGTCGACTCTTGCTATACTCTCAAAACACTGAAACAGATAGCATTTTATTGAACCTTTATTTAGTTAAGAACAAATTCTTATTACAATGACAGCCTACCGTCAGATACGTACATAACACTTCATCATTACAGTCCTACTGTTAGGGTTGCGTCAATTCGAATCTGGTATCAGGATAAATATGACATTGAGTCACCGATTGTATGCTATGTATTTTTTATTAGCTAAGCAATAAGTGGTAAATGCAATTTTCGTATATACGGGCTCTCTGTCACACCTAGCAGGGCAAAACAGAGAACTGACTTGTTCCTGACAAAGATATTATAATATACTCTTGACAGAAGTAGTTCCTGCTTCCGAGCCGGCCTGTCAGAGTAGAGACTGGGCGTGGTTTAAACTCACTCAGCCTATCGTTGATTGTTGGCGCACAGGCTGGTCCCAGCCCCCTAAGCGCTTCAGCGGTCAGTCGTTGTAGTTGTGTAGAATATCTATGCGCTCACACACTCAATACAGTTATCTCACACCTGGCTCTTGTTATCTAACAAAATACCATTTGTTCCCGCAACACTACGTTCTGAATGTGCCCTCACAACTCATTGCACAGTTCCTGTCTTCATGTTATTCTGTATTTTTCCATCACGAGAAAGGCCCATGGCCCTGAAACTGTTAACAATGTCTCAAGTCAGCTATGTTGCATAACACATATACCCACACAAGCCAACAGCAAATAATATTCCATCACATATGATATGGTAACGGGCTATAGTGTATAACACAGAACCTCACACTACTAGGAAGACTACATTTGCGTTCTAGAGGACTGACATGAGCATGACGCTGCCCATTTGCTGATCAATTTAACCTATAACAGGCCTATTTTGTTTGAATATTGAACGTGATATGTTCAGACTTGACGGATCCCATGGGATTATATCTTATATACAGTATTTTGTGTATATTTTTATTTGAACTTTGATTTAACTAGGCAAGTCGTTTTTAAGAACAAATTCTTATTTACAATGACGGCCAAACCCGGATGACGCTGGGCCAATTGTGCAGCTCTATGGGACTCCCAATCACGGCCGGTTGTGATACAGCCTGGATCCGATGTCTGTAGCACTGAGATGCAGTGCCTTAGACCGCCACTCGGTAGCCTCGAGCCTATTATTTGGTATGCTTTTGCCCTATTCGGACGGGTATTACTAGAAACGTTGGTTTTGTCATTATATTCCAAACATGTTCCTTGTTCCAGTGGTCGATTCACACAATCTGCTCCCTGTAATTCTAATTTATTTATATATTTATTATGATGGAAGCCTGAATGTTTTTATTGTGGGCGTGGATATATTTCAACGTCATGTCTAGACGATAATAGGCTACTACAACTCATGCTCTGCTGCCAAATGCAGGCCTATAGGTGTCCCTATAGTGTGTTATGCAGCACTATACAGGATCACTCCAATAATGGTATCTTTCCAATGGTTTGAAGCAGCTAACTAGCCTCTCCATCAGGGTGCTCTGCTGTCACCCCATTCGGTTTGGTTTGTGTCATATTGTTTGAAGTTCGTCCTTGTTTTTATTACTTGTGACCGTGTACCAACCTAGGCGATACTCTGGTCTACCAGTATTGCGGCGTTGAAGGTTTGTCTTCGTTGTTTGTGTTACTTGTCTGTCCACCGGAACCCTCACGGTTTTAGCCTTCGGGTCCAGGGACCGCGACTACCACGCAAGATCTGGAGACGGTAGTCACACCGTGGGCTTGCAGTCCTCTCTGAGAGTGAGCTAGGTGTTGCGAGGCGCTCCACCTTTCGTTAAAGATTTTTTATAACTAAACACATTTTTTATTTAACCTTTATTTAACCAGGTAGGCTAGTTGAGAACAAGTTCTCATTTACAACTGCGACCTGGCAAAGATAAAGCAAAGCAGTGCAACACAAACAACAACACAGAGTTACACATGGAATAAACAAACATACAGTCAATAACACAATATAAAAAGTCTATATACAGTTTGGGCAAATGAGGTAGGTAAGGCAATAAATAAGCCATAGTGGCGAAATAATTAAAATATAGCAATTTAACACTGGAGTGATAGATCTGCAGAAGATGAGTGTGCAAGTAGACATACTGGGGTGCAAAAGAGCAAAATAAATAACAGTATGGGGATGAGGTAGTTGGATGGGCTATTTACAGATGGGCTATGTACAGGTGCAGTGATCTGTGAGCTGCGCTGACAGCTCGTGAGGGAGATATGAGTCTCCAGCTTCAGAGATTTTTGCAGTTCGTTCCAGTCATTGGCAGCAGAGAACTGGAAGGAAAGCCGGCCGAAGGAGGAATTGGCTTTGGGGGTGACCAGTGAAATATACCTGCTGGAGCGTGTGCTACGGGTGGGTGCTGCTATGGTGACCAGTGAGCTGAGATAAGGCTGGGCTTTACCTAGCAAAGACTTATAGATGACCTGGAGCCATTGGGTTTGGCGACAAATATGAAGCAATGGACAGCCATTGGTGGGTAGTATATGGGGCTTTGGTGACAAAACGGATGGCACTGTGATAGACTGCATCCAATTTGCTGAGTAGTGTTGGAGGCTATTTTGTAAATTACATCGCCGAAGTCAAGGATCGGTAGGATGGTCAGTTTTACGAAGGTATGTTTGGCAGCATGAGTGAAGGATGCTTTGTTGTGAAATAGGAAGACAATTCTAGATTTAATTTTGAATTGGAGATTCTTAATGTGAGTCTGGAAGGAGAGTTTACAGTCTAACCAGACACCTAGTTATTTGTAGTTGTCCACATATTCTAAGTCAGAACTGTCCAGAGTAGTGATGCTGGACGGGCGGGCAGATGTGGGCAGCAATCGGTTGAAGAGCATGCATTTATTTTTTCTTGCATTTAAGAGCAGTTGGAGGCCATGGAAGGAGAGTTTTATGGCATTGAAGCTCTTCTGGAGGTTAGTTAACACAGTGTCCAAAGAAGGGCTAGAAGTATACAGAATGGTGTCGCCTGCGTAAAGGTGGATCAGAGAATCACCAGCAGCAAGAGCAACATCATTGATATACAGAGAACAAAGTCGGCCCGAGGATTGAACCCTGTGGCACCCCCATGGAGACTGCCAGAGGTCTGGACAATAGGCCCTCCGATTTGACACACTGAACTCTATCAGAGAAGTAGTTGGTAAACCAGGCGAGGCAATCATTTGAGAAACCAAGGCTGTCGAGTCTGCCAATAAGAATGTGGTGATTGACAGAGTCGAAAGCCTTGGCCAGGTCGATGAATACGGCTGCACAATAATGTCTCTTATCGATGGGGGTTATGATGTCGTTTAGGACCTTGAACGTGGCTGAAGTGCACCCATGACCAGCTCTGAAACCAGATTGCATAGCGGAGAAGGTACTGTGGGATTCGAAATGGTCGGTAATCTGTTTGTTAACTTGGCTTTCGAAGACCTTAGAAAAACAGGGTAGGATAGATATAGGTCTGTAGCAGTTTGGGTCTAGAGTGTCACCCCCTTTGAAGAGGGGGATGACCGCAGCAGCTTTCCAATCTTTGGGAATCTCAGACGATACGAAAGAGAGGTTGAACAGGCTAGTAATAGGGGTTGCAACAATTTCGGCAGATAATTTTAGAAAGAGGGGGTCCAGATTGTCTAGCCCGGCTGATTTGTAGGGGTCCAGATTTTGCAGCTCTTTCAGAACATCAGCTATCTGGATTTGGGTGAAGGAGAAATGGTGGGGGCTTTGGCTGGTTGCTGTGGAGGGTGCCGGGCAGTTGACCGGGGTAGGGGTAGCCAGGTGGAAAGCATTGCCAGCCGTAGAGAATTGCTTATTGAAATTCTCAATTATAGTGGATCTATCGGTGGTGACAGTGTTTCCTAGCCTCAGAGCAGTGGGCAGCTGGGAGGAGGTGCCCTTATTCTCCATGGACGTTACAGTGATAACCACAATAACAACGAAATGTGCAAACGTTGCCCAATTAGCGGGAGGGTTGGTGGCAACTTTATGTCGTGTGTGGTGCTGAAGTTCAGAGCGGCTTTCAGTCAAAACCAATACAGCACTGTGAAACACTGAGCCTGAGCTCTGATGTCATTTATAGCATGTTACTGTACAGCCACTGCGTTACATTTTCAAGCCGTATACAGGTATGAGTGTAAAGGGTTAATAAATCACAGTGGGAGCACATCAAAGTTATGAACGGGTATTCATAATTTCTTTGTATTTGACCTTCTGTCATGTTCTATCCAAAAGAGGACTTCATCAGAGGGCAAGGATATCATCAACCAGAGGATAGGGCTGCTCCTGGCTATTATCCTCAAGACTAATGCATTTGTAACTTTGTCCAGTCCTTCCTGGGATGGGAGTTTTGGAGACAGGGCTGTCCTAAAAGCACATTTAAAACCCACTACAGCCTGGGGGTGACTATGTTCCATGTTGCCAGAACTGCAGCAGAGAGACTCCTGTCTGGGAGGACTTTCTATTAACCCACCAGAGCGAACGCAACACATTATAATTTTTGTTCTCCATCTCCAGGGGTCTCATTTATCAACTGTGCGAAATTACAAATGATTGTGATTCATCAAACTGTTGATCGCAACATATCTGCATGTTTTCATTGATAAATCAGAGCCATACTATATTTGTGCGGTCATGGACTAGCATTACAACCCCACCTGGAAAACTCCATTCACCTTTTCTGGTAACAAAAATACCCTCATATGCTGTATGATTTGGAAATGTTGGAACTGGGCCATGATAGTTCCTAAAAGAAAGAGCAATGGCAAATTTGATCACACTTCTGTCAATCTTTTGCAATTACTTTTTCATACTCAACATGCATGTGAGTGCCAGACACTGGCTGCACATTCTGCAAGATTGATTGTCTATTCAAGTAAATGCTACAGCCCACAAGTGTATGCAAAATAAAAACTGCTGTTTAATCTTTTTTTATCGATAGATGATTGTGTTTTTATCTCCTGGCTTGATATAGGCTCTGAGATTAAATAGGCTATGACATTGTGCACCTATTGCACAGATATTTATCATTATGTTTTTATTCACATTATTATGAATGACTCCATTTCCCCCAAATAACAATATTTGCTGGCAATACCATTCTTCAAACACTAGAAGGTGTGCGTACGCATGGTCTGAGCTGTGCGTGGAGATACGCACCCTTTCCATCAAGTTCAAATTTGAAGAATACCAACCTTTGCAGGAAAACTGGCACACACAAGGCTTAGTGTTTTTTGTGCTTACGCACCTTTGATAAATGAGGCCCCAGAACTCGTTCCCACAGAAGCTCCCGCAGGCACTATTCTCGCTCCCGTTCCCAACACCAGTGTTTCCAGAGCCGCTCCCACAGCCCGGAATACCGTTTGTGTCAGAGCCACAGCCATTCCCCCATGTTCAACAGCCACAGGCACATCAGCAACAGGGTACGTGTACACACACACACGCACTAAATGTTTTCAGTGTAGTTGATGTGATGGTGTGTGTGACCCAGAGTGCAGAGAACAGAATGGAGTCAGACAGAGGAAGGAGATGAGAAATTTCCTCCACCACTGAACCATCAAACACAGACCAGACTCCAACCCCTGAGACCTCCAGTCCACAACCCCCTTAGCCAGACACAGACCAGACACCAGCTCCTGGCTCTGACACCTCCAGTCCACAACTCCCTCAGCCAGACACAGACCCCACCCCTGGGACCTCCTCTGACCAACTGAAGCCGTTAGTGTCTTTTAAACAACGTTAAAGCTTGCCTGTATAATGCAAGAATTTGCTACAGTTGAAGTCAGAAGTTTACATACACCCTAACCAAATACATTTAAACTCAAGTTTCAGAATTCCTGACATTTAATCATTGAAAAAATTCCCAGTCTTAGGTCAGTTAGGATCACGACTTTATTTTAAGAATGTGAAATGTCAGAATAATAGTAGAGAGAATGATTTATTTCAGCTTTTATTTCTTTCATCACATTCCCAGTGGGTCAGAAGTTGAACTTCTGACCCACTGGGAATGTGATGAAAGAAATAAAAGTTGAAATAAATCATTCTCTCTACTATTATTCTGACATTTGGTAACATTGCCTTTAAATTGTTTAACTTGGGTCAAACATTTCAGGTAGCCTTCCACAAGCTTCCCACAATAAGTTGGGTGAATTTTGGCCCATTCCTCCTGACAGACCTGGTGTAACTGAGTCAGGTTTGTAGGCCTCCTTGCTCGTACACACTTTTTCAGTTCTGCCCACATTTTCTATAGGATTGAGGTCAGGGCTTTGTGATGGCCACTCCAATACCTTGACTTTGTTGTCCTTAAGCCATTTTTCCACAACTTTGGAAGTAGGCTTGGGGTCACTGTCCATTTGGAAGACCCATTTGCGACCAAGCTTTAACTTCCTGACTGATGTCTTAAGATGTTGCTTCAATATATCCACATAATTGTCCTCCCTCATGATGCAATCTATTTTGTGAAGTGCACCAGTCCCTCCTGCAGCAAAGCACCCCCACAACATGATGCTGCCCCCCACGTGCTTCACGGTTGGGATGTTGTTCTTTTGCTTGCAAGCCTCCCCCTTTTTTCTCCAAACATAACGATGGTCATTATGGCCAAACAGTTCTATTTTTGTTTCATCAGACCAGAGGACTTTTCTCCAAAACGTACGATCTTTGTCCCCATGTGCAGTTGCAAACCTTAGTCTGGCTTTTTTATGGCGGTTTTGGAGCAGTGGCTTCTTCCTTGCTTAGCAGCCTTTCAGGTTATGTCGATATAGGACTTGTTTTACTGTGGATATAGATACTTTTGTACCCGCTTCCTCCAGTATCTTCACAAGGTCCTCTGCTGTTGTTCTGGGATTGATTTGCACTTTTCACACCAAAGTATGTTCATCTCTAGAAGACAGAACGCGTCTCCTTCCTGAGCGGTATGATGGCTGCGTGGTCCCATGGTGTTTATACTTGCGTACTATTGTTTGTACAGATGAACATGGTACCTTCAGGCGTTTGGAAATTGCTCCCAAGGATGAACCAGACTTGTGGAGGTCTACAATTTTTTGTGAGGTCTTGGCTGATTTCTTTTGATTTTCCCATGATGTCAAGCAAAGAGGCACTGCGTTTGAAGGTATTCCTTGAAATACATCCACAGTTACACCTCCAATTGACTCAAATTATGTCAATTAGCCTATCAGAAGCTTCTAAAGCCATGACATCATTTTCTGGAATTTTCCAAGCTGTATAAAGGCACAGTCAATTTAGTGTATGTAAACCCACTGGAATTGTGATACAGTGAATTATAAGTGAAATAATCTGTCTGTAAACAATTGTTGGAAAAATTACTTGTGTCATGCACAAAGTGGATGTCCTAACCGACTTGCCAAAACTATAGTTTGTTAACAAGAAATTTGTGGAGTGGTTGAAAAACGAGTTTTAATGGCTCCAATTTAAGTGTATGTAAACTTCCGACTTCAACTGTATATGAGATCAGAATTACCCGAAATGTTCCTAATCTCTCATGAAATGTATAAAAGCCTCACATGTTGGTTCTGCTTTTAACAATGAATATGCTTTTTTATTTAGTTCCATTGTCCTCATGCACCTCAGTTGATAAGAGAGGTAGTGGAAGATATCCCTTCCCTAATCCCTCGTGTTCGTTTAGCAGAAACGGCCCTAAGACATACAGTACCAGTCAAAAGTTTGGACACACCTACCCATTCAAGGGTTTTTCTTTATTTTAACTATTTTCTACATTGTAGAATAGATTAAAAAAATTTAAACTATGAAATAACACAAATAGAATCATGTTGTAACCAAAAAACAGTTAAAAAAATCTAAATATATTTTCAATTTTATATTATTCAAAGTAGCCACCCTTTGCCTTGATGACAGCTTTGCACACTCTTGGCATTCTCTCGACCAGCTTCATGAGGAATGCTTTTCCAACCATCTTGAAGGAGTTCCCAAATATTCTGAGCACTTGTTGGCTGCTTTTCCTTCACTCTGCGGTCCAACTCATCCCAAGCCATCTGAGTTGGGTTGAGGTCGGGTGATTGTGGAGGCCAGGTCATCTGATGCAGCACCATCACTCTCCTCCTAGGTCAAATAGCACTTACGCAGCCTGGAGGTTTGTTTTGGGTCATTGTCCTGTTGAAAAACAAATGAGAGTCCCACTAAGCGCAAACCAGGTGGGGTGGCGTATCGCTGCAGAATGCTGTGGAAGCAATGCGGTCAAGGTTACTACATGATTCCATGTGTTATTTCATAGTTTTGATGTCTTTACTGTTATTATACAATGTAGAAAATAGTACACATTTAAAAAATGTTTTTGAATGAGTAGGTGTCCATACTTTTGCATGGTATTGTATGACGTTCTGCATCTGACCAACCACAACGTGCAAAGACAGAGTCTACTACAGAGGACAGACGTCAGTGTTTAATAATCCTGTTGTCCTCCAGATGTCTTTGGACATCTGCTCATAAACTAAAAAATATGTCTTGCTCTCCTCCTCATGTGCAGGGCCCAGAGTTGTTCCTGCTCATGAGTAGTGCCCAGAGTCTTTCCTTGACTAGGAAAAACATCTGCCCATGACTCACTGTTCCCCCATGTCTCCTCGGGACTTTGCTGGCCCATTGGAAAACACCCACTGAAGAACCAAAGCCTCCAAAAGGAAAGACAATAAAGAAACTTGCTCAAATATCCCAAAAAATAACAAACAATGAACCATCTCAGAAGCACAAAACACAACAGGCAAAGAAATCACACTGTAGTTGCAAGCCCAAGAAGAGGAGGATAAACAAAGCTGCCAAAATACAGACACAAACAAAGAATTTGCTCAAATAGCAGCCACAAACAAAGATTTTCCTCAAACCCCATACACAAACAAAGAAGTCTCTCAAATGCCCCCAATAAGGGAAGTGGACATGGAGGCTACTGAAACATGGGACTCAGCGGACATTCTGACCTACCAGATTCGGACATCCTATGGATACTTACACACACACACCAGTGCACAGTACACAAAGACTCCTGTTTCAATATTTTTTTACCAGACGTTTTGCTGAAGAAATGGTTTCTCTTTATTTGTTGTGTTTCTTTTGTAAAATTATGTTGGTAAATAATATTTCATAAAACAATGCTAGATTTCAGAACCAAGAGTTGTACATAGATACTGTAGGTCTACATTTGATTTCTATTTAAAAAGTCTCTCAAGCAGATGTTGTTCTCTACTGGTTAAGGCCATGGTCAGTTGTGGTACCTTGGTATCAGTTTTAAATGTATTCAAACGTATTTTCTTAGTTTGACTCCCTGGTAAATGCAACGACTTGGGACTGTTCAAAGTGCCTGCACTAGCTGAACATTCAGAAAACCCGAAGAACGTGATTATCAGTTCACTTTACATTATTACATCCTGAACATTGCACTTGTCGTTTAATGAAGGGTCAATAATGTTAATCCAGCTGGAAAAACTAACATTTTGTATAAAAACATTGTACATATTTTTTTGTGTAGTTTAGCTCTGGATCAACACATTTAGTGCTATCCGGGATCCTTGGGACGTCCCTACCAAAGATTATGACTATACTGATATACGTCTCTCTACCCTAACAATGTCGTTGTCCACAAAGCGGCACGGTGGGCTGTTCTAGCTCCCGCCTTTCTTTGGATTGGTGGAGAGGAGACATCTCATTATTGTAATCCGTTTTTGAGTATTTGATGAGGGTTGTTGATGTCAATCTCGGTATTCAATGTCGGGACACTCTATGCTACTAGCCTTATAACATGAATATGCATAGCCATATCCGATATAAAGTGTTTTTTCTCAAAGTTGCTGGGCTGTCACGTGGCCTGCTTATACCCGTACACTCGTAGCAACTTAAATGAGCCATTCATTGCCCTCCATACAAAAACTCCTTGTTTGGTGGGCGAAACAAGGAAAAAAACTCCACCTGTTGGAGGGAGACCGTTTTTCCGCCAAATTGGGCCACTCTTCCCCGTCTACTCATTGTGGTTGTACAAGCGTCACATCCGCTTTTGACTCAGTGAATACGGTTCTAACGAAACGGAGGCGAGTAGCAGTGTTTCGCTTCACTTGATAACATTATTAGCTAACTAAATAAACCAGTTAATTATCTATCATTTAAGTTTCTATCGACGAGAAATGAGCGACAACGAAAAGGATTTTGGCGAGCGGGTGCGTATTATCAACCACGAACTACCGAAGATCTATTCTTGCCCTAAAATGAGCAGACTCAACGACGCCATTTTGCCTAGCTAGGCGGCTAACGTTAGTTAGCACAACCATGATGTAGTTAATAGCATTGATTTGCATCGACTGTATGGATTTTGTACCGTTTATATTTTCTAATTTAATGTCCAGTTACTCATTTATGTTAACATTTAATGTATTTTCAGTGTATTTTGTAATTTAAAGCTAGCATATGTTAGCCCAATCAGGCCAAGTGGTTTGCAGCTGTTGTAACGTTAGCTAATTCACATCAAGTAACGTTATATTTTGAATTAACGAGTCTACTGAGACTGCTGTCGAGAAACAGTTACCAATGTACATTTACTCATCATTGCAGGTGAATGGAATATAACTAACTATAGATTAGTAGCTAACTAGCGAAGTGGTTTACGGCTAGAATGTTTAACTTCGTCCTCACTTACTGCTGCAGTCACTTAGCTAATTACAGATTGTACGCCAGATAATGTGACATAACAAAAAATGGTGGATAAATGAAGATGGTTCACCCAGGCCGTTTACCATAAGTGGGGGAAAAAGTCAGTGCCGGTCGATTTAACTGGGTGTTTCCCATAGACACCAATAGACGGAGTGGTTGTTTTTGCGACAAAACTGACGCGTGCGCAGCTATGGAGCGAAATAGAAGGGGTTGGCTTAATTTGAAGGCTGGTTTACAGTTGGTCTATCGACATAGCTGCGCACGCGTCATTTTTGTCGCAAAAACAACCAATGTCTATCGACATGTATGGAGACAGTTGTTGCAGTGACATCATTAACATCCGATTGTTGTCTGACATCAAACTTGTCATTATGAAAAAGTATAAATGCAAAATAACAGGCTGCATGACAGCAATCACATTTTTTTTTTGACCTTTGTTTAACTAGGCAAGTCAGTTAAGAACAAATTCTTATTTTCAATGACGGCCTAGGAACAGTGGGTTAACTGCCTGTTCAGGGGCAGAACGACAGATTTGTACCTTGTCAGCTCGGGGATATGAACTTGGAACCTTTCGGTTACTAGTCCAACGCTCTAACCACTAGGCTACCCTGCAAGACAATAGCTGCCTGGTGGTCCAAAATAGCATAACTGCCGTATTTTAACACTATTAGACAAATCAAATGTATTTATATAGCCCTTCGTACATCAGCTGATATCTCAAAGTGCTGTACAGAAACCCAGCCTAAAACCCCAAACAGCAAGCAATGCAGGTGTAGAAGCACGGTGGCTCGGAAAAACTCCCTAGAAAGGCCAAAACCTAGGAAGAAACCTAGAGAGGAACCAGGCTATGTGGGTGGCCAGTCCTCTTCTGGCTGTGCCGGGTGGAGATGATAAAAGAACATGGCCAAGGTGTTCAAATGTTCATAATAGTCCAAACTCTGTTTCTACCATATCATTCACAAGTTAGAATGTTATGGCCATGGTCAAAAAGTGGTCACTGCTCAATAGAACTCTGTCACTGCGCTGCCTTCAAATGTCAACGGACAAGCTAGCTAGTCGCTGCAGGTTCCTGTGTGATAACATGGGGTTTTCTGAAAGGAAATCTGCGGAATACAAAACTAAATTGGGTCTATATATTTATTCATTTACAAAGCTAAGACTTAATTTGAATATCTACCTTCCCGGAGACAATCTGTGGCAGTTTTCATAGTTATTTCTAAGTATTTCCCATTAAATCACCATGGAAACATTTAGTCTTTTTATATATATAGATTTTTTTTCCACAAAAGTAGTACACTGGCCTTTACTAGTACTGTATTAGCGGACCGCTGTAGCGAGGGCAAATTGTATATATTTAAAAATATATATATATACAGTGCCTTGCGAAAGTATTCGGCCCCCTTGAACTTTGCGACCTTTTGCCACATTTCAGGCTTCAAACATAAAGATATAAAACTGTATTTTTTTGTGAAGAATCAACAACAAGTGGGACACAATCATGAAGTGGAACGACATTTATTGGATATTTCAAACTTTTTTAACAAATCAAAAACTGAAAAATTGGGCGTGCAAAATTATTCAGCCCCTTTACTTTCAGTGCAGCAAACTCTCTCCAGAAGTTCAGTGAGGATCTCTGAATGATCCAATGTTGACCTAAATGACTAATGATGATAAATACAATCCACCTGTGTGTAATCAAGTCTCCGTATAAATGCACCTGCACTGTGATAGTCTCAGAGGTCTGTTAAAAGCGCAGAGAGCATCATGAAGAACAAGGAACACACCAGGCAGGTCCGAGATACTGTTGTGAAGAAGTTTAAAGCCGGATTTGGATACAAAAAGATTTCCCAAGCTTTAAACATCCCAAGGAGCACTGTGCAAGCGATAATATTGAAATGGAAGGAGTATCAGACCACTGCAAATTTACCAAGACCTGGCCGTCCCTCTAAACTTTCAGCTCATACAAGGAAAATACTGATCAAAGATGCAGCCAAGAGGCCCATGATCACTCTGGATGAACTGCAGAGATCTACAGCTGAGGTGGGAGACTCTGTCCATAGGACAACAATCAGTCGTATATTGCACAAATCTGGCCTTTATGGAAGAGTGGCAAGAAGAAAGCCATTTCTTAAAGATATCCACAAAAAGTGTCGTTTAAAGTTTGCCACAAGCCACCTGGGAGACATACCAAACATGTGGAAGAAGGTGCTCTGGTCAGATGAAACTAAAATTGAACTTTTTGGCAACAATGCAAAACGTTATGTTTGGTGTAAAAGCAACACAGCTGAACACACCATCCCCACTGTCAAACATGGTGGTGGCAGCATCATGGTTTGGGCGTGCTTTTCTTCAGCAGGGACAGGGAAGATGGTTAAAATTGATGGGAAGATGGATGGAGCCAAATACAGGACCATTCTGGAAGAAAACCTGATGGAGTCTGCAAAAGACCTGAGACTGGGACGGAGATTTGTCTTCCAACAAGACAATGATCCAAAACATAAAGCAAAATCTACAATGGAATGGTTCAAAAATAAACATATCCAGGTGTTAGAATGGCCAAGTCAAAGTCCAGACCTGAATCCAATTGAGAATCTGTGGAAAGAACTGAAAACTGCTGTTCATAAATGCTCTCCATCCAACCTCACTGAGCTCGAGCTGTTTTGCAAGGAGGAATGGGAAAAAATGTCAGTCTCTCGATGTGCAAAACTGATAGAGACATACCCCAAGCGACTTACAGCTGTAATCGCAGCAAAAGGTGGCGCTACAAAGTATTAACTTAAGGGGGCTGAATAATTGTGCACGCCCAATTTTTCAGTTTTTGATTTGTTAAAAAAGTTTGAAATATCCAATAAATGTCGTTCCACTTCATGATTGTGTCCCACTTGTTGTTGATTCTTCACAAAAAAATACAGTTTTATATCTTTATGTTTGAAGCCTGAAATGTGGCAAAAGGTTGCAAAGTTCAAGGGGGCCGAATACTTTCGCAAGGCACTGTATATATATATATATTTCCCGCTGCTATGCCCACGGAGTATAAATTAAGTGTTTTGACTAGCGACACTTGTCGCATTCAAATTGTCTAAAGACATGTTGATAGACAAAGTATAAACCAGCCTATAGATTGTTGACA
Source organism: Oncorhynchus clarkii lewisi (assembly GCF_045791955.1). Lineage (NCBI taxonomy): Eukaryota > Metazoa > Chordata > Actinopteri > Salmoniformes > Salmonidae > Oncorhynchus > Oncorhynchus clarkii. The sequence goes on from NC_092153.1 coordinate 16,385,983, forward strand.
GAGTATAAACCAGCCTATAGATTGTTGACAGAGTATAAACCAGCCTATAGATTGTTGACAGAGTATAAACCAGCCTATAGATTGTTGACAGACAAAGTATAAACCAGCCTATAGATTGTTGACAGAGTATAAACCAGCCTATAGATTGTTGACAACATCTAAACTATATTTCATCTCCACTGTTTTTTGAAAACATAAATATATTTGCACAATGAGCACTTACTTGTCTCTCATGCATCGTTACAGTTGTTGGTTAGCTAGGGAATTTTAGCCATATTAGCATAGATGTGACATGAGTCAAAACAAGACATGGTAGCAATAACAACCTACAATTCCCCACATGGCAGCATCTTTTTATTGTTGCTAGCAATCTGACCAATTGCCATCCAGAATCTCAACAACACACGGACTTCTGCCCTATTGGAGCGTGATTTATTTATTTTGACCTTTATTTAACTGGGCAAGTCAGTTAAGAACAAATTCTTATTTTCAATGACGGAACAGTGGGTTAACTGCCTTGTTCAGGGGCAGAAAGACAGATTTTTACCTTGTCAGCTCGGGGATTCGATCTTGCAACCTTTCGGGTTACAAGTCCAATGCTTTAACCACTAGGCTACCTGCCACCCCTGTGCATACAAACCGCCACCGTAGATTTTTCAACTGACCTGTTTAAGGCAAAACTTTTTCCACCGAATCGAGAACGAAGAAAGTATTTTAGAAATGTCAGTTGCAGGTGGTTATACAACACACATTCAGAAAAATTATAAATCCATGTTTTGTATGGAGTGAGATATGCTTTTAGCATGTGTGTAGTTCTTTGTTTTGGTCGCACTATATAATGCGCTGTCATCTACTTCTACACATGGCCGTGTTGCATAGAAACTACTAGTTTCTGCTAAGATGCTGGGAAATCCTAGATGTGCGCCAGCTAAGCTGGCGAGGAACCATCTTGCACGGTATAGAATATGGATTTATTATCTTTTGAGTTTTTGCTGGTTTTTGTAGAGCTGCCGGCAATTCAAAACAGGCTTTCTAAAGATACTTCTTTGTTCTCGATTCAGGGGAAAAGTATCACAGAGAACAGGTTAGTTGAAAAATCTATGGCGGCGGTTTGTATAGGGCCTCTTCAATAGGGCCAGTAATGGACACCAACAATCTTTGGTTATATCACATTATCCGGCGTAAACTCTGTAGCCATTCATTAGCCAGTTATAATGTATCAAGCTCTTCAACATGGCACCACCCATGTGAGAGTACTGTCTCTTTTCTAAAGTTGTTAGTCCTATATTTAGTTGCACTGTAATGGTCCTTCTGCAAAAGCCATTTTTCTTTAGTCACACATTAACAAACGTTATACTGAGTGGGGAATTGAAAGGAGTAGCTAATTTACTTTAAACCCTTGCTCAGATGTACCATAGCAGTTCTTCAATCTTGGTCCAAGGGCTTGACGAACCAGATGTGCTAGTACTGGGCTGGAACAAAAGCCTGCACACCTTGTGTGACCCTCGGACTAGGATTAAAGAACACCGTGATTTTATAACATTTCTAGTCTTCATTCATCATATTCTGATGTTGTGCATTTCAGAGAAATCAATATACATATTTCCTTAACATTGCTTTGATTTAATGCTTTTCAGGTGAGCCAACTTATTTAGTCTGATTTGAGTGTAAAGAGCCTGGTTTTTGCACATTTTGACCTCTGTAGCTCTTATAAAAAAATCAACCCTTTTTATCATCCTTGTCTGTTTTTCGTTAAGGTTGAGTTGGGAAGAAGCAAAATGGCGGAAGAAGTTTCAGATATGAAGTTTGAAGTTGTTAAAGGGCATATTTGATGAAGCTGATGGTGTTGATGCATGCTAATGTAAAATGAAGCTGGCAGAAGCGAGCGGCCACGCTGTCCACTGGTAGAGTGATGTAATGGCAGAAATCAAATGGGAGGAAGGAAGTGGGGGAAGAGGAGAGAAAAATGAAGTCAGAAATGGTGTGAAACGGAAGAAAGAAGAAAAGAGATGGTTGTTTTGAAGTTATGAAGTTAAAGAAGTGATGAAGTTATGAGAAGTGTTCGGGGGTATGGTTAATTCCCTATAGCCTGCTATGTTATTACTACAATCCTATTTCTCTCTCCCTCTCCTTCTGTTTTCTAAAGCAGTGTTTCCCAAGCCATCCCTCAAGGACCCCCAGTCATTACACCTGTTTGTTCTATTCCACCATTGGTATACCTGATTCAACTAAATCTCAAGCTCTTTCTCAAATTGAATCAGGTGTACTAAAACGGAAATGTGCAACAGTGGGGTCCCCCTGAGGGATGGCGTGAGAAACACTTCTTAAGCATGCATGCCAACTGTTCCTCCATCTCAGACACATTACCTAGTCCTCAACACGCAAGGTTAAACTCTGCTACGCTGCCTAGAGTGTAAGAAAACAATCCGCTCATCATAGAACTGTGTTAAGATTAACTAGATTAACACCTACTTTAAGCCTATATGATTTCCTTTGGTCGCCTGTAACAGGCAGATCTAGTTACAACAAATACCTGTTGTTAATGAAATGTTATGATTTTTTTTTTCTCAAACTACTGGAGCTGAAATATAAGAGGGGCCTGTAGCAGGTTTGAGCGAGGTTCCTTCTGTACCTCCTCTCTCTCTATCCTGACTGTTTCTGTTTTTGATTCTGACCTGTATTTATGTGTATCTGGCCCGATCAGGACTCGCGGTCCGCTTCCAGGAGTGTGAGCCCAAGGGGTTCTGGGAAGTCTGCCAGCCGTTCCCCGGCCCATTCCCCAGCCCGCTCCAAAGATGGCTCCAGACACTCCAGGTCTAAGTCCCACTCCCGATCCCGCTCCAAGTCCAGGTAAGAACCCCAGCTCCAAGGAGGTTTTGTGGTGACTCTTTTAGGGGCTGCTGGGTAGCGTAGCGTGTATTTTTGTTCAGGTCCACATAAAGAGGTTGTTTTGTGTTATGGCTTCATTCATGTTGTTTTTGTATCTAAACTCTTTAAATCAGGGACCATCAATTAGATTCTGCTGTGGGCTGATTTCTTTCTTTAGCGGATGGTCAGGGGGCCGGAACATAATTACAAATCATTTGTAGACTGCAAATTGACCGCAAGCAGTCCAAACAGATGATACATTTCTATAAGATCACGTATACAGTTGAAGTCAGAAGTTTACATACACTTAGGTTTGAGTCATTAAAACTCATTTTTCAACCACTTCACAAATTTCATGTTAACAAACTATAGTTTTGGCAAGTCGGTTAGGACATCTACTTTGTGTACGACACAAGTAATTTTTCCAACAATTGTTTAGACAGATTATTTAATTTATAATTCACTGTATCACAATTCCAGTGGGTCAGAAGTTCACACCCACTAAGTTGACTGTGCCTTTAAACAGCTTGGAAAATTCCAGAAAATGATGGCATGGCTTCAGAAGCTTCTGATAGGCTAATTGGCATCATTTGAGTCAACTGGAGGTGTAACTGTGGATGTATTTCATGGGAAAAAAATAAAAAATCAGCCACCAGTTGGAAACCCTGCTTTAAAGGTTCTTAACGTGTCCTTTATTTTATTTTCCTCAGGTCTCGTTCCCACAGAAGCTCCCGCAGGCATTATTCCCGCTCTCGCTCCCGTTCCCACCGCCGCCGTTCCCGTAGCCGTTCCCGAAGCGGGGAATACCGCCGCCGTCGGAGCCACAGCCACTCCCCCATGTCCAACCGCCGCAGGCACATTGGCAACCGGGTACATACACACACACACCTCTGGAGACGAGACTCTCTTAGGCAAACCCCACACACAACCTCTATCCTTCTCACAATCCTCCTCTATAGGCCAACCCGGACCCGAACTGCTGCCTGGGTGTGTTTGGTCTGAGCCTGTACACCACAGAGAGAGACCTGAGAGACGTGTTCTCCAAGTACGGCCCCCTGGCTGACGTCAGCATCGTCTACGACCAGCAGTCACGACGCTCCCGCGGCTTCGCCTTCGTCTACTTCGAAGTCCGAGAGGACGCCAATGAGGTTGGAAGGCAGGGGAAGAACAGAGAAGAATCAGAACTTTTGAGTGAGCATGGAGTGAGCATAAACGTCTTTGTCCCACTCCTCCACCCTCCCTCTCTGTTTCAGGCTAAGGAGAGGGCTAATGGAATGGAGTTGGATGGACGGAGGATCAGGGTCGATTTCTCCATCACTAAACGACCACACACTCCTACCCCTGGGATATATATGGGACGGCCCACATAGTGAGTGACCGTCTCTCTTAGACTCACGCATCTGGGATGGCCCACGTGATGCACACACACGTTCTACATTCAGTGAATCCTCTAACCGTGTGTGTTTTCCAGTGGTGGCGGCGGCGGCAGCAGCAGCAGCGGAGGCGGTGGTGGAGGAGGAGGAGGAGGAGGAGGAAGTGGCGGCCCCAGCTCAAGCTCATCTCGCCGTAGCTCGAAGGATTACGACCGCGGCGGTGACCGTGGTTACGATAGAGGCTACGACCGTGGCTACGATCGCTATGACGACCGAGAGTGCTACAGGTCCTACAGGTGAGACACCTGGCCTGGATCTTATAGTTAGTGGTTGCTAAGCAGGTCTGTGGCAGTTGGTTGGTGGATGCTTATTGTGTGTTGTCTCTCCAGACGCAGGTCTCCGTCCCCGTACTACAGCCGAGGGGCCTACCGGTCTCGCTCCCGCTCGCGGTCTTACTCCCCACGTAAGTCAACCAGACTTAGCACCGCTTAACATGGTTAACTTGATGGCTAATATTCTAGTGACTCAGTGGTTGGGCCTCAATGTCTAAATGTCTCCCTCCTGTCTCCACAGGCCACTACTGAGCAGAGGGAGAAGAGGAGCAAGATTATACTTTTTGTTAGGGCCAGGGGGGGTGGATGTGGGTTTAGGGCCAGGGGGGTGGATGTGGGTTTAGGGCCAGGGGGGGGGGGTGGATGTGGGGTTTAGGGCCAGGGGGGTGGATGTGGATGTGGGGTTTAGGGCCAGGGGGGGGGTGGATGTGGATGTGGGGTTTAGGGCCAGGGGGGGGGTGGATGTGGATGTGGGGTTGAGGGCCAGGGGGGGGGGGGGGGGGGGGTTGATGTGGATGTGGGGTTTAGGGCCGGGGGGGGGGGTTGATGTGGATGTGGGGTTTAGGGCCAGGGGGGGGTTGATGTGGATGTGGGGTTTAGGGCCAGGGGGGGTGGATGTGGGGTTTAGGGCCAGGGGGGGGGGTGAATGTGGTTGTGGGGTTTAGGGCCAGGGGGGGTGGATGTGCGGTTTAGGGCCAGGGGGATGTGGATGTGGGGTTTAGGGCCAGGGGGGTGTGGATGTGGGGTTTAGGGCCAGGTGGATGTGGGGTTTAGGGCCAGGGGGGGTGGATGTGGATGTGGGGTTTAGGGCCAGGGGGGGGTGGATGTGGGGTTTAGGGCCGGGGGGGGTGGATGTGGATGTGGGGTTTAGGGCCAGGGGGGGTGGATGTGGGGTTTAGGGCCAGGGGGGGTGGATGTGGGGTTTAGGGCCAGGGGGGGGTGGATGTGGGGTTTAGGGCCAGGGGGGGTGGATGTGGGGTTTAGGGCCAGTGGGGGTGGATGTGGGGTTTAGGGCCGGGTGGGGTGGATGTGGGGTTTAGGGCCGGGGGGGGTGGATGTGGGTTTAGGGCCGGGGGGCTGGATGTGGGGTTTAGGGCCAGGGGGGATGGATGTGGGGTGCATATTTGGGGAAGTTAGGGAAATGGTAAAGGATGTAATTGTGAACTTGATAAACAGTCTTTTTTTTTGTTTATTTTAGTTAAATATGTTCAGTTGGTGGATTTCTGTTCTTTCTGTCAATCTTGCAGTTGTGTTGAGAGAAGCTGTCGATTCGTTAATCCAGGGTTCTCCCCAGGATTTTTAAAGACGGTGGTGCTGCTGAGTACAGCGAACACCTGTAATTCCCATTTCCTGCCATCTTTAGCAAATTTTGGTGGGGTTGTTTTTTTTATATAGTGGCGCTGCCAGACCACAAGGTGGCGCAGCGCCCCCTCTTACATTCTTTGGGGAGAACCCTGTTTAATCCATCTGATCTGTATTTTGTATCACCAGGCTCCTTTTTAATGGGTAGATGTGTTGAAGTACAGTGATATTTAGTGCACGATAGGCTCTAGGGGAGAGGGCCCAAGGTAAATGCAGCTCTAGGATCTGATTACCTTACCCCCAATTCTAACCTTAACCTTTAGGTTGATTAAAAAATATCTCACCCTTTATCAGTGGTTAGGGGGTAACTTCTTCCTGCTGTATGTTTGGGAGAAGGGCCAAGAGCTAGAAGCTCTACCCTAGTTCAGTGCTGTGTGTATGGGTGTACCATGATTTTAAGTCTGCAGTATTCCAAGCAATAAAACTGCATCTTTTCAATTTTTTTGTCCGTCAATACTTTCTTCATGTCTCCTGTACTTAGTGTGTTGCAAACTGGTGAACATTCTGTGAGGAATGTGTAAGGCTATATGAATTGGTAAACCTTACTGCTTTTTTGTGTAACGCCTTGAATACCGGCCTATCTGTTTTCTAGCACAATTATCAGTGGGGTGGAGCTTATGCCTCGATCATACCGACAGATCACACACTCAATCGCTGGTTGAAAACTGTTTTCTGCCCCTCCCAAAATAAATATATAATTTGTAGATAATTGGCCCAAGCCAGGATCAAGCCTGGCCTGTTGAGGAGTGACAAACTCCATCCTAGCTGGAGGGGTGCTCTCATCTTATCTATGAAGATAGACAGGGTTCTAACTTCTCTTGCTCCACAATGAGAGAGTGCAGGCCAGGCAGCAGGCTGTTAGCCAGCCTGCCAGCTTAGTGGAGTCTGCCACATGGTTTCAGAGCCATCATCAACTCAGTGGGTTTTGTCCAACATGTCTCCGGACCTACTCACTGCCACAGTCATACTCTGGACATAGTTTTGTCCCGTGGAATAAATATTGTGGATCTTAATGTTTTTCCTCATAATCCTGGACTATCGGACCACCATTTTATTACGTTTGCAATCGCAACAAATAATCTGCTCAGACTCCAACCAAGGATCATCAAAAGCCGTGCTAGAAATTCTCGGACAACCCAAAGATTCCTAGATGCCCTTCCAGACTCCCTCCACCTAACCACCTAGCTGAGGAACTCAATTTAACCTAGATGAGGTATTCCCAACTGGGGTACGCGTACCCCCAATGCTGTCGAGGGTACGCCAAATAAAAATGTGATTTACATTTTCAAACAGTCCATTTAATATTTTCCAACGGGGCTATACATTTGGGTGAGTTTTTTTTCTCTCGCCTGAGTAGCCTTGTTTCACTGCCAAAAATAAAATTAAACCATCTAGTGTTCAGCGAAATAACACTCAAATACAGGTAGCCTAGTCAAATAATTAACATCCAATCACATTAACCGTTACTCTCACGGGAATTCCACTAACAGTCCGTATGTAGCTAAACGTAGCTGCTGCTCATGTTGGTATCTGTACTGATGGCGCAAAAGCCACGACAGGGAGACATAGTCGAGTGGTAACGCACGTGCAAGCAGTTGCTCCCGACGCCACTTTGGGTACACTGCAGCATCCACGGAGAGGCTCTTACTGCCTGACAGCTTGAAAGATGTTTTGGACACTAGTGTAAATGGTTAACTTTGTTAAAGCAAGGCCCCTGAACTCTTGTGTATTTTCTGCACTATGCAATGATATGTGCAGCAACCATGTAACGCTTTTACATCTTACAGAAGTGCGCTGGTTATCAAGGGGAGAAGTATTGAAAAAAAAAAATAATAATTGAGAGACTAGTTTAAAGTTTTCACTTGTCTGGCCGCTTGATGACGAGTTTCTCACACGACTCTCCTATCTGGGTGATGTTTTTCCTCCCTTGAATGATCTGAATTACAGCAACTTTTCGCAACTATATTCAATGTGCGGGACAAAATTCAGGCTTTGATTAAGAAGTTGGAGCTCTTCTCTGTCTGCATTAACAAGGACAACACACAGGTCTTTCCATCATTGTATGACTTTTTTTGTGTGTAAATGAACTCAAGCTTACGGACAATGTCAAATGTCATATAGTGAAGCACATGAGTGAGTTGGGTGAGCAATTACGCAGGTACTTTCCCGAAACGGATGACAAACAACTGGATTCGTTATCCCTTTCATGCTCTACCTCCAGTCTACTTACCGATATCTGAACAAGAGATGAAGGTTTTACTACTAACCTACAAAGCATTACGTGGGCTTGCTCCTTGACCTATCTTTCCGATTTGGTCCTGCCATACATACCTACACGTACGCTACGGTCACAAGACGCAGGCCTCCTTAATGTCCCTAGAATGTCTAAACCAACAGCTGGAGGCAGGGCTTTCTCCTATAGAGCTCCATTTTTATGGAATGGTCTGCCTACCCATGTGAGTCTCTCTGCCTGGCCGGTTCCCCTCTCTCCACTGGAATTCTCTGCCTCTAACCCTATTATGGGGGCTGAGTCACTGGTTTACTGGTGCTCTTCCATGCCATCCCTATGAGGTGTGAGATCTGACGTGATCTTCCTGTCTGGGTTGGCGCCACCCTCAGGTTCGTGCTGTGGGGGAGATCTTCGTGAGCTATACTCGGCCTTGTCTCAGAATAGTAAATTGGTGGTTTGTTGATATCCCTTCAGTGGTGTGGGGGCTGTGCCTTGGCAAAGTGGGTGGGGTTATATCCTGCCTGGTTGGCCCTGCCCGGGGGTATCGTTGGACGGGGCCACAGTGTCTCCCAACCCCTCCTGTCTCAGCCTCCAGTATTTATGCTGCAATAGTTTATATGTCGGGGGGCTAAGGTCAGTCTGTTATATCTGGAGTATTTCTACTGTCTTATCTGGTGTCCTGTGTGAATTTAAGTATGGTCCCTCTAATTCTCTCTGAGGATCTGAGCCCTAGGACTACCTGGCCTGATGACTCCTTGCTGTCCCCAGTCCACCTGGTCGTGCTGCTGCTCCAGTTTCAACTGTTCTGCCTGCGGCTATGAAACCCTGACCTGTTCACCGGATGTGCTACCTTGTTACGGACCTGCTGTTTTTGACTCTCTCTCTCTCTCTACCTCACCTGCTGTCTCAAACTCTGAATTATCGGCTATGAAAAGCCAACTGACATTTACTCCCGAGGTGCTGACCAGTTGTACCCTCTTACAACCACTGCAATTATTATTATTTGACCCTACTGGTCATATATGAACGTTTGAACATCTTGGCCACGTACTGTTATAATCTCTACCCGGCACAGCCAGAAGAGGACTGGCCACCCCTCAGAGCCTGGTTCCTCTCTAGGTTTCTTCCTAGGTTCCTGCCTTTCTAGTGAGTTTTTGCTAGCCACGGTGCTTGCTGTTTGGGGTTTTAGGCTGGGTTTTGTGACATTGGCCGATGTAAAAAAAAAAGGGCTTTATAAATACATTGGATTGATTGATGCTGCTGTAGGTGTGATCGAGGGTCTGAGTCAAATATTAGGAAAGGCTTTTACACCTAGATCACACCTACAGCGTCATTGCCCAAAATGGCACGCAGCATCATCTGGATGTGTGCAACCAAAAGGTCAACATTTACCTTCTGGATTTCAACTGTTGTTTTCTAACCTTACCCAATATACACTTCACTTATCACATTTCTAACCTAACAAAATTCGAAATGACTAACTGATTGAACAGCTTTAAATATGTGAAAAAAAACAAGGTTGCCCCTACCCTTGATGGCACCGTGGACTAGCTCCAGGGATATGGACCAGGCCACTGGTTCTAATGTTGTTGATGCCTGAGGCTTGAATCTCACTGTGGTTTTTCTAGTTTCAAATATGTTTTATTATGAAGCATTGGTATCCATGTATACAATTGTACTGTTTATTCTGTGAGCGTCATTTTTACACGAGACAACAGTAATATACACAAAATTATCACAAGTATTACCACAGGATATTATTGCAAGAATGTATACATCAAAAACTGTATGAAAGGAAAAGCCTTGAGTCAAGATAAACGCTGTGGTTGTTTCATAACAATTTATTTTCCATATTAAAGATTGGTGGGCAAATCTGTTTTGGTTTACAGTCTGCTTTTAGTCAAATGACATTTGTAATGAAAACAAATACCCTGAAATGAGCATGGATACTATGACTGCAGTAATTCCCTTTGTACAAAACATACATTTTTATTACATTGTCAACAACCACAGAAGTACAATCAGAACAACTAAATACAAAATGGGATAAGATTAACATTAAATCCACAGTGGACACTGACAAAAACACAAAGGTTTCTGGGATTATGTACATATTAAATGAACAAGGTGGAGAAGACAATTGCTAAAACAAAGGCCTGGTATGTACAATTACAGTAAAACGAATACAGAAGACGAGGCAGACTATTCCCCACCCCTCAGGTTAGGGTTATACCCTTTCACAATTTCTATTTTCTTTCCTGAGACGTCATGTGAAGTTTCTTATAATGATAAGTAACATGCGTCTACCTACCTATCCATCTTCTTCGGCAGATTTAACATCTAATGGAGCACATTTGGCTGCTACCTCAGCCAGACACTCCAGGCTTTTCCGGGTGTGACTACATATGTCTGCCGGTATCCTCCTGTTAACAACTATTCTGATCACTCGCGTGGATTGGTTGTTTGTGTCGCTTATTTCAGGTGTTGCAGCAGGTTCAGGGTCCTGGTTTGGGTCGTGTACTTGAGGAATTGAAACAGATTCTTTGTTTGCCCTCATCCTAGTGTCAACTATTCTTATTACCCGGGTCTGAAAGTCACTCATTTTGTACCTTTTAGCAAGTTCCATGTCTGTGCAGCTTCTTTTGGGCACGGAAGCGGTTTCCTTGTCTGTGTTGGTTACTTGAATGTGTTCCTTTATCGTTTCCATTATCTGAGACGTTTGAGCAAGTTCTGCTTTTGTTTCGTTTGCTTGAGGCCTTTGAACGGATTCTTTGTCAGTCCTTTTTGCAGTTGAAGTGGTTTCTATGATGGTCCTGCCTAACTTACCAGGTTCCATGTCCGTGCAGCTTCCTTGGGGCATTTGAACGAGTCCCTCCATTGACCCCCCACTCAGTCTTTGAACAGGTTCAAAGTTTTCCGCACTTACTTGAACAGGTTCATTGTTCATCTCACGTATTTGGGGCATTTCAGCTGCACTACAGCTTTCCATCCTATTGACAATAATTTTTATCTCCCGGGTAAGAGCAGGTTCTTTGCCTATTTTGCTTATTTTATGCATTGAAGGGGTTTCCTTGCTTGTGTTGATCACTTGAGCAAGTTCTTTCCTTGGCCTGCCTCTGCGCTTTGGAATGAATTCCATTTGATCTAATTCTTCAGGTGTCTTTGCAGGTACTTTATTTCTCTGATTTACTTTAGCCTTTCCAGTGAGATTTTGGGGTTCAGCGGGTTCTTTATTTATTTCCAGTCCTTCGATAAGTTGCTGATTCATTTCACCAACTTGAGGCATTAGACCGGCTTCTGTGTGTAAGTCGGTTTCTTGGGACATTTCAATTGGTCCCTTCCTTGTCCGCCCTCTTTTAGATGTTACAGCAGGTGCCATGCGTGTGTCCATTTTCTGAAGCATTTCGGAGGATTCCTTGTTCATTTTGGTTATTCTGGGCATTTGAGTTAATTCCTGGTTTGTGCCGGATACTTGGGGAACTTGTCTGGGTCTCTTCCTTGATCTCATGCTACTGGGCATTAAAGTGGTGTCCGCGTTTACCTCGCTTACCGGAATGGGTTCCATGCAAGGGTCGGTTAATTGTGGAATTTGAACAAATCGCTTCTTTGGCCTCCCATTCTTGGCCTGTACAACTGATTCTTTGTTTGTCTCAGCAAGTTTAATATCTGTATTGGTTACTTGAATGGGTTTGTGTTGTGTGTCAGTTACCTGGGGCGTTTGGACAGGTTTCTTCCTTGGACTTCTGAGCTTGTGAACAGGTTCCAAGTGTGTGTCGGTTATTTGTGGAGTTTGAGTGTGTTCTATGTTTGTTTTACTTATTTGAGCAAGTTCCTTCCTTGGCCTGCCTCTTTTGGGCATTATAATTTGTTCCATGTTTGTCTCGCTCATTACAGACATTTGAGCAAGTTCCTTTCTTGGCCTGCCTCTTTTAGGAATCTTAATTTGTTCCATGACTGTCTCGCTCATTACAGACATTTGAGCAAGTTCCTTCCTTGGCCTGCCTCTTTTGGGCATTTTAATTTGTTCCATGTTTGTCTCGCTCATTTCAGACATTTGAGCAAGTTGTACATTTGTCTCACTTATATGAGCAGGTTTCTTGTTTGTATCGCTGAGTTGAACGGGTTCCATGTGTGTTTTGTCTACTTGAGACGTTTCAACGACTTCCATGTTTACCTTACTTACTTGAGAAGTCTCCGTGTCTGAACGGTGCGCGCCAGTTGTGTTTACTACTGGAGGCGATTGAGCAGGTTTCTTTTTCGTCATCTTCCTTCTCTTGAGATTTTGAACAGGTTTTTCCTTTGCCTCCCTTTTGTCCTCACTGTTCTTCGTCCATCGACTCAATGTAGGTCTGTGAAGGCATGAGAGGGACAGGAAGATACTAGTAGGTTTGTGCCTTGAGATAAGAGCAAGTGGTTGAAGTGAACCTATATACACAGGTCCTCAACCAAAATTCAGTTTGATTGCTACAGCTCCGTAGAGGATCACTTCTCTATCACTTACTTCTGGACTTTGTGGTAACCATGTTCTTTGATCAGATTTTGGTACTCCCGGGGGTCAGGCCTCTGAGTAGGGCCTTGGTAGTCGTCGCTCCTGCAGTGAACACAAGAGGGCAAAGGTCAGGGAGCACAAGGAGATAGGGATCATCATCAAACACAAACACATCAAAAACACAGACTCTCACCTGGAGCGAGATCTGGAGTCAGGTCTGGAACTCCGATCGGACGAGGACCTGAGCGCACATAGATAAATTGATGAGAATAACAAAATTACCTCCAGTTAATCCCATCTTTCTGTGCGAGGTAGTTTTATGGACAGACTTTGTGGTTACCAAAAGTGTAGCTATGGACGGCTAATTTTGAGCAACTACACTACTAGAAACCCCTCCCTCCAGGAAATAGTTCTTACCCGTCTCTGGAGTGGGATTGGTCTGAGAACCAGTTCAGAGAGTGGGTTGGGGAGGAACTACGATACTCTTCAGAACAACTCAGAGTCCGACTCTCATCCTCAGATCTACAAAAGGAGTCCTGCAGGGACCACAAATTAATTAGAACCACACCAGAACAAATCAAGGGGAAATGATTTTCAAAGCTCATTTAATACATACATAAGTAAACAAACAGAACACTTTTTCTCCTGAGGGAGTAAAACTTACCCCAGGCTCCTCCTCCACCCCCTCTGTCCGGTCCTGCTGAGGTGGATCAAAGCCGGTTATCAGCCTCTCTGCGTGTCTCCTGGTGGAGGCAGCACTGGGACACACCCCCAGGGCACTGAGGGCTTTGAACACACTGAGAGGACAGCCCTGTTTCCAGAACTCGACCCCCAGAGAGGCCTGGATGAAGTTGCACTTCTGCATGGAGGTGTAGAGGACGATGGCCAAGATAAGCCCCGCCCTCTGGCTGACGACATCACCTGCCTCCTCTTCTGTCCTCGGGCTTCAAAAGATATCAACGGAGAACATGTTATAACCTTTCATGCACACAGAGAGCAAGTCAATAATGAACAGCAGTCACATAATTCAGCCCTGTGGAACCCCGTTTTTCCCTGCATTTTCCAGGGTTGAGTTCAAGTACAAAACAGAATTTGAAATGTAAATATTTGAATAAAAGCCAGTTAATTGTTGTGACCCCCATACAATACAAATACTTTGATCATCTCACCGTTTCGTTTTCCTTGCTCCCATCATAACCCGTGTCCTGATGGTGTTGGGTTTGGGGAACATGGCCCTAAGACAGGCCAGGGTCATAGGGGCCTTTTCTTCCCCCCACGCTAGAACCGTGTCCCAGGAAAACCCACTCACACTCGCCTCAGTCAGCGGCTGATGCAACGGCCCACGTTGGTCCTTCATCAATACCTTACTCTGGTAAATCAGACAGATGGACACATACATTTCTTTGCCAAACACATCTATCGTCAACAACGACACACTCACACCTGATGAGCCATAAACTGCAGGTAGCCTATAAACAAATACATTCTTTAAATGAATTATGTTAAAACAACAATTACCTCCTGGGCGATGACCTCGGCAAGGAAAAGGGTCATGGCTTCCCTAGCTTTGGTCTTCATCAAGGACCTGAAGGCCTTCAGGTGCTGGTGGCTGTTCATGTAATACAGGGCCTTGGCATGAGGTCCAAACCCATAGCTCTGCTTAGTCTTGGAGAAAGGGAGCTTCTTCTTCTTGGGCCTTATACCTTCATCAACGGGGACCGGAGACGGGAGTGTGGAGTGTGTTGTAGATTGGGGCGCCTTCGGATGTCTTTTTGTTGTCCGCTCTCCAAAGGAGAACAGGGAACTGATCTGATTTGAAGTTTGACTTGATAATGCTGAGGAATTTACTTGTTTTGATGGTGTTGAAGAGTGTGTGGTTGGGGCTATGGGCGTTGGAGGTCGTCTGATGGTTGTTGAATGGGATTCTGGGGAACAAGAAGTCAAGGTGGTCCATTTTTCCCCGTCCCACTGACGAACTGTCCTCCGTTTGTTTTTTTTAGAAGCAATGCACTCCTCTTCTATGGATAAAGAGGATGGGTTGGTTATAATTGGAGTTTGATTGGGTAAAGTTGTGGATGAGCTTGGTATTTCGGCACGGGGCTTTCGAGGTCTGCCAACTTTTGTTGGCAAATCTGACCAAGTCCAAAGCTTCCCATCCTGCTTGGTTTTCCTTCTGAGCACACCAAGACAGACCCAGCAGAGGAAGGAGGAGTCATCAGGAGTGATGTCAAAGACTAGCTGGAAGGTCTTGGGGCTGGTCAGCGTGGTGACTTTCCTCCTGTTGTAACCCTTGGGCCCCCTCACAAACCTCACCCCACAAATGCAACACGTCTCTGACTGAGACATTGTGGTGGAAATGTCAGAGCGCTTCAAAGGGGTCAAAAAAGGAGCTGATGGTTGTTAATCGAAGACTGATAACCTATTAATAAAACTCACATTGCAATTGTTAAACATACAATTCTCCTGTGGGGGACCAGATAAAATGTATGTATGGTTTGAGAAACAAAGCAGACTCACAGCGGATCCTTCCAGTGGGACGCTACCATCCAGAAAAAGCCCCGGTGTAAGTACTTTCCTCACATTAATCGACCGTGATTTTCAAAAACATTAAGTGCGGAACGCCCTGGCTAAAAAACACCTTCCAGTGGCTAATTGATGAAAATATCGTAAAGGGAGATAGATATATGATAACATTTTCACTTCCCGCCAGCTACATGCGAAATATTGCCAACAATCTACAGTACCACAGAAGAACAACGAATTTGCACTAGCGATCACACAAATACGGCCTTTTATAAGGTATTTAAAACATAGATTAAGGCAAATACATTACATTTCAAACTACTTTAGGTAGGATAACTCTTGAAAGTAATATAGCGTAGAAGTCAATGTGTTTCGATGGTCCGTTTTTGTGCAGTCACGCATGCGCTGGGCTTCTCCTTCCTACAAAAAAAAAAATGGTTGACTAGACGCCCAGTCACAATACTGCCACCTTTAGGCTTGGAGTATAATGAAACATAGCTCTTGTATACATCCTCCATAAACAAAGGATATATATACACACACACACACACCAAAACATTACATGCCATTCACTCATAATTTAAATTTGACAGTGATTAGTCAATAACACAAGCTGATCCATTTCTTTCCTTCTGACCTTTATTACATACAAAAATATGACTGAGGTTGTCAGCACGGCTCTATGCACACACATTAATAATTGTAGCAGAAATGCGCGCAATGTAATACGCAGTGTAATGACCAGTGCATAAGCAGTACTAGCCTGGTCCCAGATCTGTACGCACTTTAGCCAACTCAGCTTCCTTTGCCGTCCCATACATGTTAGCTACAGGGTTACCATCACACTGAACACTACAGGAGTGTAAGCTAAAGCACATACAGCTTTATGGCCAAGGGCCTATTGGAAATGGAACCCTATATAGTGCACCACTTTGAGTCATAGGGAGCAATTTCAGAGGCAGACCCAAGCTAAAGCAGTACAGACTCATTAGAAATTCTTCTCTACATGCCTTTAAACGAAAACACATACAATCCAATAGAACTGCTATAAAGTTCATGGCAAAAACGTCTACACAGATGCTGTTACTGCTGGATTAAATGATATACATGCCATAAAAGAAAAGCCTTCCGCATCAAATAAATAAACTATTGTTACACATTTAGGATTTAAATGATTTGTCCATATCTGTTAGTGGTGGTGAGGGATTAAGATGGGGTCCTGCTCTGCTTGAGATGGCGCACCTCACACACCGGTCTCTCTTCCAGTCCAGACAAAATTAAAGCAGCTAAACTCAGCTACGCACACAAACTTTTCAGTCAAAAAAATATCTATTTACATAAATATAGTACACACACATGCAGCACTCTTGTCTGCCTTCAATGATGATTCAACCATAAATTAAGACATTCAATAACACTCATAACATATGCCTCAGTTGTCACTCCACTTTCTACTAGTCATAAAAATAAAGTAACTAATATAGACATTATATATAAATATACACACACAACATTAACAAACACTCTGGTTTCACACAGAAAGCTTGTTTTAAATTTAAGTTCGCATCAACGACAGAAGGGATTTTCAAGTGTCTAACTAATTCCCCATTTAGTGTTTTCTAGAAGTATGACAGAGACACTCTCTGGAGTCCAAGGCACTTCAGGCTGTATCTGAACACACAATCAATTCCAAACCATTCCTTTGTAACCTCTATGCTTCGGAGAGCACCCACCCTGTCTTCACTACCAGGACTGCACTTCTACCCACTGATAGAGGGTAAGAGGTCATACTGTGGTCCATAGCTTTGGTCCTTTATGTCCTTTATTTTTATTTATTGCTTTTGTGCTTAGCTGTTCGCTGTAGTTGTCCTTCCTGTTGTAGTTGAGGCTGTGTAGTAGTCATGCCTGTTGTCGTTGTTTGTTATCATTTCTGTTGTAATGGTTGTTTTGCAGCTGTAATTTATTTTTATGTAGTTGTGTAGTCCTCCAGAAGCCTCTGGTTGAGAATCTCCCAGATCATCAGTTTCCTGAAGAGCGGCATGTGACACTGAGGAGAGTGAGAGACAGTGTGTGAGTGAAAAAGAGATTGTACGAGTGTACACCGAGTGAGTATGATAGCCTACGACGGCCTATGTACCTGTCGGAAGGTGAGAGGCCACCCCTGGGCGATGTAGTCAGCATATTTACAGGCAAACACTCCACAGTCACTGCCATTCTTCTGCTGAGGGATCTCCTACACACACACACACACACACACAAGGGATCCTGGTGAAAAGCAAATCACTAGAGAACGGATGCTATTTCTGACAGCCCTAGACACACTGTATACATTCAAGACAAAATAAGAACAACAAAGATGATTAGATATGCATTTCTGTCTGGGTAATTTACACTGGCCCTCAAGCTGCCCACTGTCCACTTGCACGTGTCCAGATCTTGGTCCTTCCTGGCCTTGTGCTCCTCTCTCAGGTACAGCCTGGACAGGGTTGGACGAACCAAATACATGTAACAGGATTACAGAATGAAATGACAAAAAAGATGGTCATCAGATTACAGGTACTTTTGTCAAACCAAATGATTACTGGGAGGGGACTGAGGACTCACAGTAAGAGGCTGCAGATGTCGTCATGTCTCTGTCCCATAGAGTCATAGGACCTCACGGTCCTGGAGTTAAAGTTTATCACCTAGATAGGGAAAGGGAAATAAAGTCCACAGGTATCTACAAATGACCACAGAGAAGGACCAGTGGACTTTCTAAAGCAGTGGTCACCAACCTTTTTTGAATCACGATCACTTTGAGTCAAAATGCAAGACAAGATCTACCGCTCAGATTTGTTTTATTTTTAACATGACTTAAAAAAACAGCCTATGCAACATTAACCAACTAAAAACAATTATGTAGCAATGAGGGTTGTGCTAAAGTAGGCTATAGGCCCAACACACCATCACTGCATATTGGCTATGCTTGAATTGCTCTGCCAATGTTTTTCAGACATTTCAAACGTTTGCTTCAAAACAAGCGGATCTACTCACGACCTCTCATGCTGTAAACACAGTCCAGTTCAAAGTGAATGGCACAGATCCATATATGGCAATGGTCTATTTGCAAATAGGCCTGCTGCATTGCTGATTGGTTATGCCGCACCAGTCTTTGTAGAGTATGGGCGGAGTCGTGCGTGTCAATGCAATAGAATCCTACTACGACGCGTTCTGCCTACAACAAAATCACTTGCATAGGTAGTTTTATTTCAGTATGTTGCATTGAAAGTGGCTAGTATTGCATTGATTCAATCACAATTCCTACAGTAAAGGGAAATGTTGATAGTGTAAACTCTAGAAAGTTGAGGGAAGTTCAATCTCGTGCTTCTCTGCGCAGGCTGATATTTCAGCGTGCAGCTCAGAGGCAACATTGCCTATAGGGGTGCACTTGATTTGCTCTATGGGCCTACCCAGTAAGCGGAGATCTACCTTCAAACACATTAAATGGTTCAAAATGTGAACACAGCCTTCTCAGCACTAGGGCTGCCGAATCAAGTGCAGAAATGTTTGGTGATCGACCGGACGGCTGTGATCAACCGGTCAGCCGTGATCGACCGGTTGGTGACCACTATTCTAAAGTGAATGAAGCCCCGTCAATCTGGGGAGATTTACAGCCAGTGACCAGTGGACTCCCAGGTGCAGCGGAACCAGGATGATGTCATACTGGAAGAGGTCCACAGCTTTGGTCCATCGCTTCACGGCGGCGTGCCCCCCTCCATGTAGTTTGGGGAAGAAGAATGTACTGAAGGAGTAGACCTTCAGCCCTTGCCCTGCACTACTGCTACGAGTCATCACTAGGGACAGGTAGAAGTTAATCACCTGAGACACAGAGAGTTATTTTGTTAGACACACATCTATCCTTCTCTTTCTCTCACATGCAGGCACACACACCCTCACTAACACACACACACCAACAACCTCAAACTTAACAGCCAACTACCATACACACCTCATCATTGAGCCAGCTCCCATCCTGTAGGGAAGCCAGGTCTCTCTGTGTGATGCATAGCTTGAAGGCTGAGCTCAGGACCAGGTTAGGATCCCTCTGAGACAGGGCACAACTCACCTCCACAGCCATCTCCTACACACACACACACAGTTTGAAATAAACAGAATGAAAACAGACCCATAGAATACCTACACTCATATGTCAACACACTACAGACATACCATTACAGGGAAAAAGAACACTCACCTTGCTGAACCTGGGGAGCTCCTCAGTGCTGTTGAGTGTGTCAGTGTGTGTTGGCGTCTCTCTGTCCACCAGGTTGAGTCTTGCTGCTACCTCTGCAGAAAGATCCAGCTCTGGCTGCTTCTGCTGGAGGGAGAGAGACTTTTTTAACAACCTTATGATGCTTCATAGCAGCCTTATGACTCTTCCTAGCATCCTTACTACAGTTCATAAGTGTGTGTCCTACCGTTGCATTGCTGGCAGGTTGTGTATCCACAGCTGCGCTGAGAGGCTTACTGAGACACAACTCTCCTCTCATGTCTCTGGTTTGTTTTGCTGAGGATGTATCTCTCCACATATACACACTGGGGTTGGCTGCAGATAGAAGGAGAAAACATTAGCCTAGGACAACAGCTTCCAATACATGAGAAGAGGGGTGAGAGAGGCTGTGATAGTAGTCTACCTCTGAAGGGTCCTGTCTTTGGGGTCACAGACTCATAGGTTCTTCCCAAAATGGCCATTCTATGTCCATCCTGTGTAAATGTTGCCCTGTGAGGAAACGAAGAAAACAGAGATTTGTAAAAGCTAGCTAACGGAACCACGAATGAAAACTATAATCTCACACTCTCCATCACCACTCACCCCTGGGGTTTGGTGCGGGTGAAGGGCAGCGGTTGGCTCTTGCTGTATTTATCGGACACCATCTCCAGTAGCCGTCTGTAGTGTTCCTTATCACTCTCCTTCAGAGCCTGGAAACAGAACAAACCTGACAACTACTGACATACCTGGCGTGGCATTTAATAAAAACCAGGATCAATCACAGGGTTGATTTTCATTTCAAACTCACCTCCTCCACTGCCAAGCACTGTCTGTGAGAGCGGTTAGGGGTGGGCAGGTCTGAGCTGGGGGGTCTTGTCCCAACCCCCACACCCTGGGTAGGCCGACTGGGAAGGAGCTGGAGGGAGCATCTCTGGGGCTTGTCTGCATCTCTCCCTCTGTCTGGGTTCCCTGGACCCAGCACTAAGCCACTGAAAACAAGACCGAGAACAACACTTACAGGAGGAACATCCCACACATGTAGAACCTTTATGTTAAAACCCCAGAACTGAAAGTACGCAGTAGACAGAAGATACCTACGTGTGTTTCCTCAGAGGGGGAGAGGCTCCCTGGAGGAGGCCCAGCCCCCCTCTCTCCCTCTGTCCTCCTACCGTTGGTTTCTCTGGAGACAAGAAAAGAGGGATAAACAGGTTGAAGCAACCACTTGACCTGTCCCCTCTGCTGTTACACATATTATATACCATGATGTTGTAATGTACAACACAGCTGTCCTCCTTCCTTATCGATCAAACAATCAGAGCCCTCGTTACTCACCCATTTTCCAATCAGAGCTGCTCATCCATGAGGTGTGGAGTTCATCTATTCCCATCAGGCCCACAGGGCCCTACATAATAGGAGTGATTTAGGACATAGTCAGATGTGAATATTGTGCAGCTATTGCACAAACATTTTAACGTTTATGTACTGGTATGTGTCTTTCAGTCAGAGCAGTGGTTTATGGGTGTGTTGTGTATGGTACTAGAACGCACCACTGGTACACATTCATACCTGGCTTGCTGTGTACCTTCTGTTTCTCTCACTGGCAGGAGACAGTGGGTTCCTCAGTCTCAGCAGCCCAGCCACCCCTGCTACAGTCTTCTTCACAAAACTAACGATGTCTATGACAATATGAGAGAGTACAACACACATTAATTATAAGAACAATGGCTAAAAGTTATTGGTAATAGGTTACCATACCTTTTCTTCGTCTCTTGATCGCCACTGGTTCACTCTGGCTAACATTTTCTGAAACATGAACGCTGTAACAGAATGTAAACAAGTAACTAGCCAGGTAGTAAAGTTACATTTGTTAGCTACAGTACCTTATTATTTGGTACGTTAGGAAATAGTTAGCTAATGTCTGGTAAGTGGCGCGAGGAAAGAGTTAGCTCGCCTTATTTATTTTTGAAGCAGCTAACACCAACTGGAATGAATGACAATTGTTGCTAATAATTAGCTAGCTAGGTTAGCGAGCTTGGGTGACAAGGTTTTAAATGTTAAACTAGCTGTTAGCTAGTTGACTGGCTAGCGTTTGCCAGCCAGCTTACTAACGCGTTACATAAACAGCTACACAGAGCACACTAGCACCAAAGACAGTACATGTGCCAGTCACCGACCTCTGGTAGTTCCTTTTGGTTGGCCTGGCGTTGCTATCCAGCCGTTGCGAGTCTATCTCCCCGCCAACGTTCAAACCAGGCCAACCGGAATGTTTTTGCCCGGTTATAGGCTCGAAGAGCGACGATAGTCCGTCAACTACCCATCCGTACATCACAGACAGATACGAGAGAATGGAAACTTCCTCGTACGGTCGGGCCAGGACTATCTGCGGTTTAAAATACAAGCTCAGTGGGCACAAATGTTCTACCTGCGCCAAACCACCATTCGCCTTCTATCTAGAACAGTTAGCCTAGCATTTAGCTTCGTGTTGAAATGACTGAAGTGAATGTACACAAACGTGAATACCGTAAACCGTAGGGGGAAAACGTCAGACTTCCTCGTACGGTCTACTTGGATATGCTAATCTTATTCCGCTTTCCCGTACTAGTTGCCACTAGGAAACTCTGAAATGTATGACTTGCTAAGCGGTTGACATCGGCACTTGTAAAAATACAACCAGTTAGCGAACATTTCGGAGTTTTCTAGTTCCGACTAGTATTTGAACGCGGAATTAGACTGGTACTGTGGCATGTAAAACATCTTAGCCCGTGAAAAGGCCAGCTAGGGCTCTGTTTTGCATATCATGGGTGTTGTGTGATTATGTTTCCGTTGGATTGTCAAACAAATCACTTCAAAAACTAGGCTACCTGCGCAGTTCGAGCCACTATAACACTTTATTTTGCTGATACTCTGTACTGAACTGTAAAGCCTACTGGCTAGTTTCACCCATAATTTACACAAATGTATGTTTATAATTTCCGACATTTGGTAGGGCATATTATAATTTCCGACATTTGGTAGGCATATTATAATTTCCAACATTTGGTGTGGCCATTTGTTTGTCAACTATAGTTATACATGCAGCGTCTCTTCTGTCATAACTTGTTGCCCGAGAAGACTAAATACAGTAGTGATCGCCAGACTAATGTCTTACATCGATAGGATGAATGCATTAATCTAGTTAACACCATTAAAGTACGGTTGTAACCAAACGCTGCTTTCCCGACTAAAGAAGGGACCCGGAGACCCACAAATACCTGTGTGTTTGATTTTGGTGACACGGCGACTCCTCAGGCAGAGTCAACCCTGTGAAACCTGCAGACAAGTCAGACATGGATGGGAGACAGATTCTACTCAAGGGCAATAGTATCTAAAACACTCGAAGCAGTGTCGGAAGTGACACTGGATACTCAAGCTAAATTCTCCCCAGGAATGTTTGAGACAGCCCCGAAAAACAAAAGGATTAACACCATTTATAATATGGTTCCTCATCTCGAATTCAAGTTCTGGATAGAATGAACTGATACAGATGATGCTAACTTTGGATAGAAATTAGTATATAAATTGTATGTACAATTTAAGAAGCCTATTGGTTGGACCTCAACTATTTAACGATTGTTGCCTAGATCGGCCTGCATGTCGTGTGGCGCTTTGTATGCCGCGGCCGGGGATCGAAATATGGTTGCTCCGCCTCTGAGGCCCTCGGACGCGCATCCGTGGCTTGCATCTCCGGTCGTTTCAAGAGGACAGAACACGATTTTCAGCTTGTTGCCGAAGTGGGCGGGTTTTGTTTAGGAACACGAGGAGAACACAATAACAAAACAAGGGGGGGAATGGTTGGTCCTGTGCAAAGTCTCCCAATGGCATCAATTTGACCGGGTTTAAGAAAATTAAAAGCTGATGAAACACGTTTCTGAGAATACTTCAGTACGTTTTGGAACCATATTTGATGTGGTTTAAACACTGTCTGCTAGCAAAACAGTGTCGAAGATAACACATTGGCATTTTCTCAAGATATGGTGAAAGAAAGAAATCACACACTGAACAAAAATATAAACGCAACATGCAACACTTTCAAAAGATTTTACCAAGTTACTGTTCATATAAGGAAACCAGTCAATTGAAATATATTCATTAGGCCCTCATCTGTGGATTTCACATGACTGGGAATACAGATATTCATCTGTTGGTCACAGATACCTTAAAAAACGGTAGGGGAGTGGATCAAAAAACCAGTCAGTATCAGGTGCAACCACCATTTGCCTCATGCAACTCTTCTTCACATAGAGTTGATCAGGCTGTTGATTATGGCATGTGGAATCTTGTCCCACTCCTCTTCAATGGCATTGCAAGTTGCTGGATATTGGCTGGAACTAGAACACGCTGTTGTACACGTCGATCCAGAGCATTCCAAACATGCTCAATGGGTGACATGTCTAGTAAGTATGCAGGCCATGGAAGAACTGGGACATTTTCCAGGAATTGTGTACAGATCCTTGCGGCATGGGCCAGTGCATTATAATGCTGAAAGGTTAGGATTGCGGCAGATGAATGGCACGACAATGGGTCATTCAAATTGACAACATAAAATGCAATTGTGTTTATTGTCTGTAGCTTATGTCTGCCCATACCATAACCTCACCGCCACCATGGGGCACTCTGTTCACAATGTTGACATCTGCAAACTGCTCGCCCACACAACACCATATACACACTGTCTGCCATCTACTCGGTACAGTTGAAACCGGGATTCATGTGTGAATAGCACACTTCTCCAACGTGCTAGTGGCCTTTGAAGTTGAGTATTTGCCCACTGAAATCGGGTACAACGCTGAACTGCAGTCAGTTCAAGACCCTGGTGAGGAGGACGAGCACACAGATGAGCTTCCCTTAGACGGTCTCTTAACAGTTTGTGCAGAAATTGTTTGGTTGTGCAAACCCAGTTTCATCAGCTGTCCAGGTGGCTGACCTCAGACCGTAGGTGAAGAAGCCTGATGTGGGGGTCCTGGGCTGGTATGGTTACACGTGTTCTGCGGTTGTGAGGTCGGTTGGACCCACTGCCAAATTGGAGGCTTATGTTAATTTTCAGTTCTCTGGCAACAGAGCTGGTGGACATTCCTGCAGTCAGCATGCCAACTGCACGCTCCATCAAAACTTGAGACATCTGTGGCAGTTTGTTTCAAAACTGCTAATTTTAGAGTGGCCTTTTATTTTCCTAAGCACAAGGTGCACTAGTGTCACCCCTGTCATGTGGATGGACTATCTTGGCAAAGGAGAAATGCTCACTAACAGGGATGTACACATATTTGTGCACTGAATTCAGGAAAAATACACTGTGTATGGAACATTTCTGGGATCTTTTATTCATGAAACATGGGACCAACACTTTACATGTGGCATGTATATATGTATGCCCCAAATGATTACATCATTTAATGGGCATCTCAGTGATTTAAAGCCCCAGATGAACCAGCTGAAATTGTTGCTGATATAACACATTCAAAAAAAGTATAGAAATGGTTTAATTTATAATTACCAGAGCACCAGTACATGGCATTTCAGTGATTTGACCCCTATGTGAACTGTCATGATCTGCAGTGTAACTGAAGACATAACTACCAAAGACTGGTTTCCCCCTTCTGTAAAACTGTTGTCAAATGACACTGGACTGGAATGACCGTTCTAAAAGAACTGGCCTACTTAGTAGTTACTATTTTTCTTGCCGGACACATTTTGAGATGGTAAATACATGGGCGTCCAAAGCGCCCCAGAACTAATCACCAGCGTTACTGAATGATTAACTAAGTAAAATGGAGGGGTGTTTGTGCCACCATCAGTTTTTGATCAACACACAATCTAACAATACTGTAAGTATTGATGTAAGTCTGTGCATGTCTGACCCTGCCTATTTTCGGCCCTGCCTTTAAAACATGCGCAAGGTAAGTAATCACACAATTAAAATATTTATTTTGTAGAAATGGTGATCGATAAAAAAAACATTGACAAAACATGTCCACCAGCTTTGATCTATAGATCGGAATTCCAGTGTGAAACTTTATCAAATATTAATAACCAAGAACATATATACAGAATCAGAGATACAAACATGTATAAAACTCAGGTAGAAAAATAGCGATCTAATACTTTCAAAAACACATGCATTCGGGTGAGAAGACCTCTTAGGGAGTTACTCGGAAGGCCAACAGAAATGTGTAGAATTTTTTTTCCTATAAAAAAATAATTTAATGTCTTAAATTCTAACTTTCTAAATCAGATATTAGACAAATACATTCCATTGTATATTTAAACACAAATATGGATCATAAGGATGTTGGATTGAAAGGAGGCATTCATACACGGCTTCATTCCTTCCTTCCTTCAGCGGTCAGACTTCTTGTGGTAGGAGAGAAGAGATGGAGAGTCTGGAGGAGAGAGAAAATGTGTCAGAACCAGATAAGGGCAACACACAATCTCTCGCTCTCTCACACACACAAACATATGAACACCCAGGTGTCTGTGGAAAAACACCCCCAGTACAGAAGAAAGCCATTCTAAAATGGACAATGGTCCATTGAATGGTTATGTAGTGACTACCCACGTGTGCCTGCTTACACCAGATTGTGCCCTACCCTGAGATGTACATCCTGGTACTTGTAGTTTGTACTTGTAGTTTGCTCAATACGGTGAGGGTGATGTGGGGAGATGGTAACGAAGCAGTGTATTCCGGTACTTGTAGTTAGGTCCTCACCTGGGCCGTACCGGTAGATGGGGGACAGACAGCTGAGGTACAGCCATGTCCTGTTCTTTTGCAGCCACCGCTGCCAATAGCCAATCATATCAGGGGAACTTGGAGGTGGGGCTAAGTAAGCCCTGCTAACTGGGTCAGGAGATGGGATTGGAGGTGGTGAGATTGACAAACTGATCAATCAGAGAGGAAGTATGTGCATGGTAACAATGCCGTCCCCTAACCCAGGCGATTGTGGGTAGTGGACTTGCCGTGGTACGATGCCATCGCCAAGCTAAAGCCCCTCTTTCTCTCTGTCACCTCTGATCTTCCCCATCTCATTCAGTGAGTGTGTGCTCAAACAGTAAGTGCAACCAGTGTGCATTTGTACCTGGATGTGCAGCCCCCAGGCGTTGCTGTACGTTCTCCAGGTGGTGGATGTAGTCTGTCAGAGATCGCTCGGCATCCTGGGACAGAACACTGGACGAAGCAGGCTCAGAGGACAGGACCGGGTTGGAATACACTCTAGGGGGGATAAGAGTGGACAGAATAAGAGGGGAGAGAATGAGACAGGGGAGAGAAAGAGGGGGGAGAAGAGGAAGAGAGAAAAGGAAAGAAATTAAATCTCAAGGTATGTCGTTAGAGTTTCCCCCTCACATTAATGGATGTTTACTATGAAAGGAGCAGTACCGGTTGTGGAGCCTGAAGGGTGATTTCATTGGTGAGACCACACCCTTACGGGTGGGGCTGCTGTCTCTAGTAGGTGGAGAGGAGTTGTGATTGGCCAGTGGTTGCTGCTGCCTCAAAACCTCAGTCCTGGAAGCTGAGAGAGAAATAGAAAGGTTACACACTGAACTGTCGATGTACCTTGCCTGTGTGACGCTGGTAGTCCTATCTTCATCGCTCTGGATTTCTCTCACACGCACCTGTGCTGTGTCCGTTGACAGTGACAGTAGTTGTAACTCCTCTCCTGACGACTCTCTGCCACTTCCTGGTCAGGAACTTCAGTCTGGAGGAGAAGGACAGGGAAGGGTTAACATGCATAACACAATGACCCATAGCTCTATATAACACCCACCCACACACACGACCAACCCAACCCACCGTGAGATGGCGATGACAGCTCGTACTGCAGCTCTGAAGCGCGAGAGGGGAGAGTGTGTGTGGGCGTGGGGGGGCGAGGGGTGCGCCCCCATCCGAGCGATAAGACAGAGAGTTGCCTGTTCACAGTCCTGAAAGCCACCCAGCAGCAGCAGGAGGTAGCGCTTCTGGTAGACCAGAGACTTCCTAAAGCTCTCAGCCCGTAGATAGCGCTCATACAGTCGCTGGAACTAGAGGAGGGACAGACACACAAACAGGGTTAAAGGGATGTCAAGACAAGGGACTTCACACCAGACGATCCATGGGGACATTCAGCCCAGAGGTCGTGTGTGCGTGAGTCAGTCTGTTAGTTTGCCCGTGTGGCTCACCTTGCTGTTGCTGAGGTCAGTGCTGGGCCGGTTCTCAGTCTCTGCCTGTCGTAGATGTCGTTCCAGACAGGACAGGGTGTGTTTCAGGTTAACCGTCTCCTGACTCAGCTCCTTCACGCGGGCCGACAGGTCAGAGTTCTCCCTCGACAACCTCTCCCCCAGCGCAGAGGAAGAAGAGGAAGACTGCAGGGAGAGAGAAATTGGTTATCATGGTCCTTATCAAACTAATCTGTTGTAGTCGCAAATCCCCCCCAAACACCATAAATACATTTAAAACACTGCAGTCTAGCTCATCTCCCAGTGCTTCATGTTGCTATGCATGGGCCTAGCTGTGATCAGCCATTTCTGGTACCTGGTGGTTGTATTGGGTTGTGCTGTTCTGGTCTGGTCCAGTCGAGGTGTTATTCTTGGGTTGGAGTGGGCTGGAGTTGTACTGGTGTCGGTTGGACAGTCTCTCTGTGGCCATCTCTCTCTCCTCCCTCTCTAGCTCAGCCAGAGTCTGCTGGAGATGTCTCATCCTCTGCTGGTCCTGCTGCCGCAATAACTCCAATTCACACTGCAGAGAGGGAAGAGAAAACAGGAAAGTAAACAAGAAAAAGATGGCATACAAGTGGCTGAGACACTGTTGTATTACAAGTCAGACAGGCAATGCTAAAATGTTGTGTGTAAATCTCACCAGTTTGTTGCTGGTCCTCTCGTGTCGCTTCTCTCGCTCCGTCTGCTCCTGTCTCTCCTTCCTCCTCTCCCTCTGTTCCTCCCGCTCCCTCTCCTTGTCATTGACCGATCGAAGCCTCTCCCTCAGCACGTTGAGCTCCGCCCCTAAGCGACCAGAACGCTCTCTCTCCGTCTCCAATGCTCGACTAGCCTCCTGCTGCTGCTCCTTGAGTGTCTCCATAGTAACTCGGAGGCGGGCTGCAGCATCCTGATCTCTCTGTGCCTCCGCTCTCCTCTTCCTCTCTTCCTCCTCTACTCTCCTCCGGTTCTGCAGAAGTTCCGCCCTCAGCCCGTCTGTCACGGTGGCTAGCTCCTCCCCCTGCCTCCTCTCCTGCTCCAGCTGAGAGCGGAGCTCCGAGATGAACTTCCTGTCTCTGGACG
The DNA here is from genome assembly GCF_045791955.1 of Oncorhynchus clarkii lewisi. Classification (NCBI taxonomy): domain Eukaryota; kingdom Metazoa; phylum Chordata; class Actinopteri; order Salmoniformes; family Salmonidae; genus Oncorhynchus; species Oncorhynchus clarkii. The sequence continues at coordinate 16,414,691 of NC_092153.1, forward strand.
CGTCCTCTTCTTGTCTGCGTGTGATGTCATCGAGACACCGGGCGGAGCGCTCACGTTCCTCCTCCAGTTTCTTCATGTGGGCGTCGGCTAGACGGGACTCAGCTTCTTTCAGGAAGTGTTCCAGCCGACTCTTTTCCTGTGACTGGAAAGTGTCGAGTTGCCGGGCGGAACGGGCGCACTCCTCCTCCAGCTCCTTATGGGCATCGGTTAGACGTGTGTCAAGCTGTGATTGGAGGAGGTGGCCGCGGGAGAGTTCTATCTGGAGTTCCTGTCGGAGGTTACAAGAGGTCGTCCTCTCCTGGTCCAGCTGACCCCTCAGGGTCACGACCTCTGATCTCTGCTGCTCCTCTTCCTTCTCCCGGAGGTGTGTGTGAGTTCTCTCCTGGTACAGCTCCTGCTGTAGCTCCTGGACTCTGGTCTCCTCCCTCCGTACAGCCTCCTCACTGTCCTCTATACACAGACTGGGAGAGGACACACACATCAGTATTTATTTACGTGTGTGTGTGTGTGTGTGTGTGTGTGTGTGTGTGTGTGTGTGTGTGTGTGTGTGTGTGTGTGTGTGTGTGTGTGTGTGTGTGCATTCAATAATGTATGTGTGTATGTATACCGGAGATTGCGGATCTCGTTTTGTAGTTCCTGCTGGGTGCTGTGGGAGGAGTTAAGTCGTTCTCTGTTCTCCTCTAGTTCCGCCCTCAGCCTGGATAACACCTCCCCTTTAGATGACTCCTCCCACTGAGAGTGCTGCAGCTGCAGAGCGTGTCTGTCTGCAGAGAGCAGACGCTCCACCACAACACGCTGCTGCTCCTCCTGGAGAGATGAGGGAAAGCGAGATATATTTTGTTTCACCCTCAATTAAGCAGATACAATGCAGGTTTTTTTGTATTCCTATTGTTTTTACAGTATACAGGACTTCCTTAGTGGAGACCGCTCCAAACACGCTCACGCAAACACACACCTGTCTCTGAAGCAGTGTTTCCAGCTGACTGAGGAGGTGGGTGGAGTCTATCTCAGGGTGGGAGGAGAGAAAAGCCTGCAGCTCAGAGCGAAGCCCTGCCCTCTCACAGTCAAACACACCCCTTACTGCAGCCTGCAGCCCTCTGCTCCAACCAGCATCCACAGAGTTCTCCTGTTAAAACACACAGGAGGGTCAGTATGCACACATGCAGAAGTTAAGCACAGATCTCACACACACAGACTCACCGGTCTTTGTGCCATCCGACAGAGCAGTTCTCTCAGAGCGATGACAGTTTCCTGTAACGCCCTCTTCTCCTGCTCCCAACACATTGGAGGAGCTTTCGAGTCTAACTGACAGATCGTCTGGTCCAATGAGAGGTGGTTAGAGGGGGCGTTACACTGGGAGAGGGCGAGAACCCTGCAGCTCTCCTGGTACACTCTCTTCAACAGACCCTGGAAACACACACATAGTTTGCTATAGGGTTCATTTGTAACATTTAAGGTGTGTGTGTGTTTTTGTGTTCATACCTGTAGTTCAGGAGACAACAGTTCGTCGCTGTAGCTCATACTCCCGGCGGCGCTGTCTGTGCGTGTGTTGTCTGTGCGTGTGTTGGTTGCGGGGTTCATGCCTCGACAACGCAGGTACTCCAAGAACTGAGCATCCAGCCTCTCTGTCTGCTCCAACTCTACCTTGAGTCTTACACCGAGCTCTGAACTGACATCTACACGACAGACAGAGAGACAGAGAGCGAGAGAAGGGAGAGAGGTTAGACAAATGAGCACAGACAGACAGACAAGACCAACAAAATGACAGACAAACAGACTTACTGCTGCCATATCCATCACTGGCCCACTCCGTTGCAGACAGAGGAGAGGCGGAGCCAAGAGATGAGGGAGGGGCCGTCAGGTCCAGGGCTTCCAGCTCATGCACCTGACAGGTGAGAGAGGTTTAATTTGTGTGTGTGTTTGTGTGGTGTATGTGGACACTTTCTCAACCCTTTTTCCACCCACCTTGTCAGCGTCCATTGAGTCCAACATGGAGAGGTTATCTGAGGCAGAGATGGACCCAGGGGAGTGGGTGCTGTGTGTGCCCAGCTCTGGGCTGATTGTCCCTGGACAGGGCTGGTCTTGCCGTCCCCTGGGGGAGGCTTTAGCCTGGAGCTCCAGGCCTGTGCTGTTTAAAGCACTGAGGTCAGACAGTCTAGAACCGTGGAGAACAGAGGGGTGGAACCTGTCCTCTCTGGTTCTCTCCTCAGAACAGTCCAGTCGACGGAGAACCTCAGGAGAACTCAGGGACCCATTGCGAGACACACCGTCCTGGAATCCTCTGGGCGTGACGTCTGGAGGAGGAAGATGATCACGGTCATCCAACAGCTCTGCACTCAGAGAAACACCATTGTCTGTGTAGCAGCTTGAATGTGTACTCACCCTTCAATGAGTGTGTCTGTCTGCTGTGCGGGTTGCAGGTCTGTCTGAGCTGCAGCAGTTCTCCTTGCTGATAGGCCAGCTCCTCTTCCTGCACGGCCAGGTCTTCCTGTAGGCCCCGGAGCTCCGCCTTCAGATGCTGGTTATTGGTTTCCAGGTCAGCCAAGGCCCGGTCTTTGGTCTGATTGACAGGTGAGTGAAATAATCAGAGAATACAGTGTTATTTACAGTCCTTTCAGAAAAACGTTGAGTTTAAATGCACACGCCTGTCCGTACCTGTCCCTCCTCCAGTAGTTTCTCAGCTCTCTCTGTGCTGGAGCAAAGACCCTCCTTCACAGCTGCTAACTCTGCCCCCAGGGCTTGATGCTCCGCCCCTAGTCTCTGTAGCTCCTCCTCCCTCTGTCTCAGGGCAGTGTCAGCCTTCGCCAGAGTCTCCTCAGCACATGTCTGTAAGAGAACAGCCTTCATCATCAGCATCATCATCAGGGCTTTGATTCATTCAAGAACCGCATTAAAAACCTTGAAAAGACTACACAAGAAACATGTGCAAAACTCACACCAACACAAATCCCTTACCCTTCCTACCCACACTGAAAATACAGTGCATAACACTGAGCGAGTAACTCTACTCAACACCATCATTATTTTCCCCAAACACAAATCTATAGCAAACTGTTCACCAAGAGTGTTTAAAATAGTACTTGGAAACTCCAATTCCAGAACACATGGCAAGAAAACTATACTCCATGTTCAGAAAGAAAGTAAATAAATGCCAGTGTGCAAGAACTTCACAACACGGAACTGTTTTCTGACCACTCCTGACTTCCTCTTTCTGATGAGGTCACTTCCTCTGTGAGTAACACTCTTCTGTTGGGTGCCAACACATCAACATCTCATAGTTTCGCTCTCTCTCTTACACCATTTCTTAGTCTCTCCCCCGCTATAAATATACCATTTAGCAGATGCTTTTTCTCCGAAGACTCAATCTCTCGTTCACTCTCTCCCTCTAACCATAGCCAGCTGTGGTAGAGGGAGCTCACACCGCAAAATACCTAAATAGTGAAAGTTACTTAGTGTTGCAAGTTAGGCTTAGAGAGGCTAAATGGAATGGATTACTCAAGTTTGAATGAAAACATCAAAGGCAGGCTTTCAAAGCAGACAACTTATATTTTCTGTGTCAATCTACCAACTAAATCTGCAAATAACTAATACTACTGAAGATATCACCGCTCCTACATGGCTAGAAAGAAATGTGTTTAAATTGATGCCACATGTTGAGTCAATCTGATTGGCCCGACACTTCCGCCACTTACCAGCACTTCTTTCTGAGCCTCCTCCTGGTTGGCTCGCCTCTCCTCTAGCTGATGGCTGACTTCCTGGAGGCAGGCCCTCTGAGAGGTCACTTCCTGCTGGAGGCGTTCTATTTCCTCTTGGAGTCGGCACTCCCTCTTCCGCAGGGCCTCGCGTTCTGACGAAAGTTCTGCCTTCGCCGTCTCGACAGCCACCACGGTCTGTAGCAGGGCTTCAGTCTCCTTCTCCCGCTCTTCAACCCTTGATTTTAGCTCCAGGACCAGGGAGTCTAGCCGAGTTTTCTCCCCTCGCAGGGAGTTTGTCTCCTGGGCAAGAGCCTGCCAGCGACCGCTCTCCTCCACAGCTGCATCCCTCTCCTCCTCCAGCCCTTCTATCCTGGCTCTCACCTCTTCAAGCTCTGCCTCTTTTAGATTGAGTTCTCTCTTTACCTCTTCCCCCCTCTCCCTCTCTTCCCTGAGCCTCTTCCCCATCTCCTCCCCCTGTCCTCTGTACTCTTCCTCCTGAGAGAGCAGCAGTCTCTCCATCGCCTCCTTCTCTCCCACCGTCACCTCCAGCTGCCCCTGCAGGGCCTCCACACGGGAACGAAGAGAACGGGAAGAGGAGGAATGGAGGAGACGCATCTCCTGCTTGAGACTGTCGCCCTCACCTCCTCTCGCTCCTCCTCTCTCTGGTTGGGGGTACTTGGCAGGTTCCGGGCTGGGAGCAGGCGAAGGGTTAACACTGTCGCCCTCTTGTGATAGGTCGCTGACCTCGTGGTAGGCGGGGCAAAGGGTGTTTAGCTCGGCCTGTAGCGTGCTGATGACCTCGTGAAGCCGCTCCTCCTCTTCCTGCTTGTCCTGACGCACCCTGATGATGTCACAGCGGAGATGCTCCACCTGGGAGCGGACGTCTTCAAGTTCTGTCTGGAAGGCCTGTAGAGAGACCGGGAGAATGGCTTCCAGTTCAGGCAAAAATAATGAGTTCCATTGTGTGTGTGTGTGTAGTGTATACTACATTGAGGTCACAGTAGTTTGAATTCTGAAAGATTATGTCATTATATAACGGGGCTGGATTATGGAGGTGTGTGTGTGTATGGGTGGGTGTCTGTGTACCGTGATGTCCCTGGCTGTCTCCAGCTCCAGTTCTAGCTTGTGTATCTCCTGGGTCAGGTGGTCTATCTCGTCATTCTTCTCCTCTAACAGAGCAGATGGGAGACTCTCCTCCTCTCCTATCTCCCTCTCCTCCAGGCGAAAGGTAAGGGCTGAAACTGTCTCCTAAACAGAGAAAGACACAGGGGGGAGATTTAGAACACAGTAGGACAATCATTGTTGGCATTAGAGAGGACTAACAAGTACTAGCATGACTGAAAACTGTAGCAGACCCACTTTGAGAGAAGCGACTTGGTCGTGAAGCTGGGTGATGGTATCCGTGTTCTGATTGGTCAGGAGCTCCAGCTGGAGAGTGAGGTGTTTTAACTCCGCCTCTTTTATGGTCAGGTCTCTCTGAGTCTCCTCCATTTGACCAGCCAACACACACACCTAGAACACACACACACACACATACGTTAACAAATTAATCCAACCAAGCAAACTAATTCTCTGGCCAAAGATCTCGATACACTAGCAGCAGGAAGCAGTTAAGCTCTGTTAGGCCTTTCACTAAAGCAGGTGTTGCGGTTGGAAACACACACCTGTTGCTCCTTGTCCTGCAGGTCTTGCTGTGCGGTGTCCAACGTGTCTCGTAGAAGCTGGATGGGGTCAGGGGTGCTAGCGTTGTTGTCACGGTAACGGTGACGGGTCTCGTCCAGTTTAGACTGCAGCGCTGAAATCTGGAGACGATTTGACAACTGCTGCTGCTGCAATGACTCCTTATCCTGGAGGGAGAGAGAGTCATTTAGTGTGTGTGTGAAGGTGTGTGTGTGTGTGAGAGTGAGTGAGTGAGAGAGTTACCTGTGTGAGCTCCTCTTCTCTCTGCCGAGCTCTGTGCAGCTCCTGCTCCAGTTGACTGACAGCTCTGCTGCTCTCGGAGCTGCTCAGCAACGCCTGTTCCAGCTCCCTAATTCGCCCAGCCAGCTTGTCAATCTCCTCATTGCGCTCAGCAACCTCGAGCTGGACCTGTTGATTGGCTGCCAGCAGGCAGGTGTGGTCTTCTGTCTTGTCCCTGATGAGAGCTTGAAGGCTCTCCACCTGAGAAAGAAACACAGGGGAGGAATGTTGGTTCTGAGGGCTCCAGTTGCCGGGTCACTATGGGGTTTCCCATGTTAAGATGTACGACGGGTTTACTAAAGCCATTCCGGGTCTGCAGCCACGACAACAACTGAAGCCATGCGACTGAGCAGCAACACACAGCACAGAGGGATGGAAGGGAGAGGAGAGGAGGATGATCGAGCGAGATGGAGAGATGAAAAGGAGAGCGACGGAGCGGCACTAACGGCAGATGTATCTTCAATGATTATGTAAGTTAATCACGCAGGTGTTATCACAACACACACACACACACACACACACACACACACGGTGGGGGCATGCAGAAGAGTCGAGGTGTAGCTATAGGAGTCACTGGTGAGATTCCACACCTGCAGAACCAAGTCCTCAATCTAGAGCATTCCATGAAATAAAACACAAAACACAAACAGTCAGCAACAGGTCCATTCAGGTCCATTCAATATCTATAATGACAACATCAGATATTGTCTTGACTAAACACTACAGTATTAAAGACTTAACACATGCCAATACACTAAGGTAAGGATGCGCGAGTGTGTGTGTGTGTGTGTGTGTGTGTGTATCTTACCCGCTGGCCCTTGCTGGTCCCAGCAGAGTGTCTGGCTGGCTGTCTGAGCTGAGCCTCCAGACTTCTGATCTCCTGTTGGAACTCATCTCTCTCATGCTCCCGCTCCACTGCCTGCTCCTGGAGACACACAGAGATAAACTTGAGTGTGTGCAAGTGTGTTACACATCCATACATTTCCCCATAGCGTGACACTTACGTCTATAAACTGCCTGTCGTGTTTGAGCTGTTTCTCGAGGGCCTGGACGCGCTGCTGGAGGTCCTCTGATTGAGCCCTGTGCTGCTGCTCCGCCGTCAGGCCCTGGTTCTCCTGTTCCTCTAGCTCGGTCTCCAGAGCCCTGAGGCGCAGAGACAGTGAGCTGCGGTCTTTCTCCGCCTGCCGCTGCACACACAGCCTCTCCTGGCCCAGACGATCTGCCTCAACCAGGAGGCCTTCTCACACACACACACACACACACACACACACACACACACACACACACACACACACACACACACACACACACACACACACACACACACACACACACACACACACACACACACACACACACACACAGTTAGGAACAGACATGCACACAAATGTTCACAAAATCCACAATGACACACACACACAATCCTTCCAAACATGCACTTCCTATAGATAAGGGGAAGTATAGAATTGGTCAGAAAAAGAAAAGAAACAATTGACCACAAGTCATAGCAAACAAATACAACCACACTAAAAACCATACTGCATAAATCAACTCACACACAAGTCCCCAACTGACCTCGGACTAAGTAATGAAACAGGCAGTTTTTAAAACACACAGAAACACACAGGACTCTGAGCGACAAACCTGTGTCCCCCTCTATACTCTGACAGGACCCTACAGGGAGAGCAGACAACTAAGAATAGGACTTAACGTGTACACAAAACATACGCAACATAATCAATCCCAGTTAAGCTTAAACCACAATCTCTCTCATCTATCCCCTCCCCTCACCCTTTTCTCTCTCTCCCAGTCCGGCGGTGAGATGGACCTTCTGGCGCTGGAGGAGACTGTGCTCCTCGCTGAGCTCCTGCAGCTGCACCCTGAGGTTCTCTAGCTCTGAGGTGAGGCCTTCCTTCTGGTGCAGCTGCGCCCGGAGGCCCTCCAACTCCGCCGTGAGGCCATCCATTTGGTGCAGCTGCGCCCGGAGGCCCTCTAGCTCCTCAACAAGCCGTTCTTCCTGAGCCTCCTTGTGTTGTAGAGATTCTTCCAGAGTTGCCTTCTCAGCCACATAGCCCTCCAACAGACCTACACACACACAAAAACAGGATACACACACAGATACATGAATATCACACTTTTTACAAACAAAGATTCTAAAAACACATGGAGACGCACAGTATCTCCACTGACCCTCGGCCTTGTGGAGCTCCAGCTGGAGCTTGCTCTTTAGCCCCGCTTCCTGGTCCAGCTGATCCAATACGAGCTGGTGTTGGAGCAGTATCTGGGAGGAGTCTGAACGGCCCTGGGAAAATCTCTCCTCTAGAGACAGATGGACAGAACAAGACTCCTCCAACTAGAGAGACCAGAAGGAGAGCGAGAGAGACCGACAGAGAGACAGATGAACGCAAAGATCAGTGGCTGAGCTTCATGCAAATTCAATGCATAGAATGTTGTGTTGACCCCCCACTAACCTCTCAAGCGGTCACTGCATGCCGACAAGCTAGTGTGTGTGTGTGTGTTTACCTGTGTGTTAGCGCGTGTGAGGAGCTCCAGGAGTGTGTCCACAGAGTGGCGTAGTTGGCTGCAGGCTCCCAGGGCTGCCTCCTCTCCCAGGGCTGCTTCCTCCCCTCCAGAGTTTGTTTGGGACTCTGCCAGTAGGAGGCTCTCACACACACGCTGAGAGAGATCCAGATCACCGGTCGACATGTCTGCTACAGAGACACCTAGTGGAGAGAGAGGAGACCGGTCAGGTATTACACACAGTTATCAGTCCTTTCTTCCCAAGTGTGTACTTGTTCACTTCCTGTCATAAATGTATCAAGGACACAGGTCCAGTTGTTAGATTCCACCCACCTGTCGCCTGATTGGTTGTTCCCTCTCCTGGACTCTCACCCTGATCATGACCTTTGACCCCGACACAGGCGTTGACCCGGCGGCCAATTAGCTCCTCCATTGCCATGGTGCTCAAAACCACCTCAACCAGAACCTTCCTCAGCCTCTCATTAGCTGACTGGAGAGACTGCCTAGGGGTCACAGGTCAAAGTGAGATGAAACCAACAAAATCCCACCATTAAATTTTTTTTTTAAACTTGGAGGATAAAACATTTAAAAAATGAAGCCTACACACTAGCTGATCATTGCCAGGCCTACATTCATCCAGACAGCCTCACCTCTCCTCCTTGGCAGTGTGTAGGTCCTCAGTAAGCATGTTGAGGAGGTTGCCCCCCTCCTGACTCTCTCGTTCTCGCCGTTGGAGGAGTGTATCCAGGGTCTCCATCTCTGACCTCTTCCCCTCCAACTCCCCCTGTAGACTACACACCTCCGCTCGCAGCTGAGAGCCAGAGAACAGAGAAACCAGGGACAGGAAACCAGTCATCACGAGGTGTGATCAAAGAATTGTCCTCCCAGTCATAGATACGACAGTTGCATTCAACAACACACTCCCTTTACATAACAGGACCAAAAGCAAAACCATGTGTCTTGTAATGCCCAATCAGAGAAAGTGAAATGGACAGTCTCCATTTTCAGTCACCATTAGTTTGAGATTTGCCTGTTTAGCCTCCAGGAAGCACTCACACAAAAACGTAGAGCTACACAAACACAAAAGATGGTGTAATCCTGCGAGCCGGGCAGGCAGCAGCTCTCTGCCTCAACACCAACTTTGAGTGGGAGTGAGTCAAAATCTGAACTCCCTCCCTCCCTTTACCTCCCATTTCTTCCCTCTCCCTCTGAATCCCTTTACCTCTCCTTCCCAAAGCTTTAACTTGGCTCCTCTCGCCACGTCTTCCGCAGTCTTGCTCGTTCTCTTACAATTTCTTCCCTCTCTTTCTCCCTCCTTCCCTCCCTCTGTCTAACAACCAACACTAGTTGCCTTAGCAACAGTTCCCCCCACCTATATCCCTTAAGGAGGGGGGGGGGTTATTGTAGCACAAAAACCCCACACTACCTGATCCATGGAAACAAACACTATGGAAACAAACACACCCACACCCCTGGGGGTAGGGGGGTCTAAAATAGCATTAGCATAGAACGGATGGTCTCTGTGAATAAGGTTGGATAGGAGGCAGAACTGTCGGTCATAGTTAGCATGGGAACTCTGCCATGATGAACATAATGGGTGGAATGGATGGATGAATGAAAATCATTTTTGAATAAACAAATGGACAAATGTGCATGTAACTGAAATGCCATTATGCATGATGAGAGATTAGAGATTTACATCCAGCCAGCAGAGTGTGTGCATGCCGGACAGAAAACACACAGGATTAGTATTGAGATTAATGAAGAAGATAATCCCTTTAGGAGAGCCACTGGGCTGTGAGAGTGTTTCTAGACATTAAGAGTGATGAAAAACAACATCCTACTCTTTTTATTCTCCTCCTGCAAGTCTCCCACCACAATCATCCTCTTCCCTCTCCTTCTCCTCTACTCTTACATATATATCACTATCTCCTGCCCCATACTCTCTCATTTTCCTGTTTTCTCTCCCCTCTTTCTCCCTTTGTGCCCCCCTCCCTCGGTCTGGTGATAGTTGGGCTTGTCTGGTCTTGCCCACAGAATTAATTTCCTACTAACAGTGTGTGTGTCAGAGTATATGAGTGGAGGTTGAGTGGTTGGAAATCCCGCAAGTCGCTCACTCTGGTGCACCATGTCCTTTCCTACCGCTAAAAACACTCTGGTGCACCATGTCCTTTCCTACCACTAAAAACACTCTGGTGCACCATGTCCTTTCCTACCACTAAAAACACTCTGGTGCACCATGTCCTTTCCTACCACTAAAAACACTCTGGTGCACCATGTCCTTTCCTACCACTAAAAACACTCTGGTGCACCATGTCCTTTCCTACCACTAAAAACACTCTGGTGCACCATGTCCTTTCCTACCACTAAAAACACTCTGGTGCACCATGTCCTTTCCTACCGCTAAAAACACTCTGGTGCACCATGTCCTTTCCTACCACTAAAAACACTGGTGCACCATGTCCTTTCCTACCACTAAAAACACTCTGGTGCACCATGTCCTTTCCTACCACTAAAAACACTCTGGTGCACCATGTCCTTTCCTACCACTAAAAACACTCTGGTGCACCATGTCCTTTCCTACCGCTAAAAACACTCTGGTGCACCATGTCCTTTCCTACCACTAAAAACACTCTGGTGCACCATGTCCTTTCCTACCACTAAAAACACTCTGGTGCACCATGTCCTTTCCTACCACTAAAAACACTCTGGTGCACCATGTCCTTTCCTACCACTAAAAACACTCTGGTGCACCATGTCCTTTCCTACCACTAAAAACACTCTGGTGCACCATGTCCTTTCCTACCACTAAAAACACTGGTGCACCATGTCCTTTCCTACCACTAAAAACACTCTGGTGCACCATGTCCTTTCCTACCACTAAAAACACTCTGGTGCACCATGTCCTTTCCTACCACTAAAAACACTCTGGTGCACCATGTCCTTTCCTACCACTAAAAACACTCTGGTGCACCATGTCCTTTCCTACCACTAAAAACACTCTGGTGCACCATGTCCTTTCCTACCACTAAAAACACTCTGGTGCACCATGTCCTTTCCTACCACTCACAGGGAAAAAACAGCTCTTGCTCCCTTCATTAAAATCCCTATTTAACCAACACCCATCTATTTTTGTGACTACCTGGACCTACCCTTTGGGTTTTGAAGTATTGAATCCAAACCATATTATTTGAATGAAAAGTATTATAATAAACATAATGAATATAAGAAGCACTCAATTTCAAATAGGCTACATGTCATGTTAAACATATAAACACTCTAAATTAGGTCAGGAGACAGACAGGGAGTCTGAAGGACTGAAGGAACGGAAATGAATTATTTAGGCTATATTATTTATATTATTTCAAGGCTATAGCCTACAAAGAAATACATTGCTAGTGCGGCACAATAGGCTGGCAGGGACAAAGTGTATTAAATCATTATGGTCTAAAAACTGTGCATATAGGCTGTGACTTACATAGAATAAAAGCCAAATTAAATAAAAATGACTTATTAGTGCCTTCATTTTTAGAAACCTGAGTTTGGCCAGTCAGTGGCTTCAGGCTCATACGATGGTGTCTGGAGAGCAGGTCAGCAGCAGAGAATATCCTCTGGGGATGCAGGCTTGTTTTTACTTTTATATAGGTAGGCCTGAAGGTTTTTACGCAAAATAACCCAGTCAAAACAAAGCTCCTTAATATATATATTGGGAATATGCCAGGCATGTTGGGCCAAAATCAATTACGGTCGATTGTATGATTAATGGGACGTTTAAAAGGTCAGATTTCTTTGTTGCTACAATGACATTTCGATATCTACCCACCTACTTTATTATTTTAGCATGTGCACGTAGTAAGTATACCATCATGCTTTCTCAGGTTCTACAATGACTCTTTAGTTGTGGACACTAACGTTACATCATCTCTATTGCTCTTCAACTTTGGAAGTCACCTCGATTTTGCACCTGTGTGTTTTATCAGTTTCTTTATGAAAATATTCAGCAAACAGACAGTAGCTAAAGCAAGGGGCTATAGCAGCACTCAAGTAGACTACAAGTGCATGCTGGGCCGGCATGCCCTGAGCTCCTGAAGTAAGTGCTACTGGAGTGAAATTGGAGCGGGCAAGAAGGCCGACTCTCCAGCCGTTGGGAATCTCGCTCGGCGCTCCAGTCATATTGGGCACGCTCAATTACTCCAGTGTGTGTGGTGTGGGTTACCTGTGACACCACAGTGTCCAGCTGTAGCAGTTGTGCAGTGAGCTGGCTCATCTTGTCGGCGTAGCTTTGTTCCTTCTGCTCGTGCTCAGAACTGAAGCTCTGCCTCTGTTCTGCTAGCTCCGCCTCCTTCTGCTCCTCAAACTCCGCCTTCAGAGGAAAGAGATGCTGGTAATGCTGTCCAAACTGCCAGCACTTCTGTTCTAGAACTTGTTCTAAAACTCACGCCAAGGTTATTGGGTAACAGCTCAAAGAGCTCTCCCGACAACCAAAAACTCACAAGCTGATTCAGACTGACTGACTAACAGACTGCTAGCTAACGCTCAGCTCAAATGCATTTTTTTTGTTAAGTGCACAAAATAAAACCTTCTGCATCAGAGGATCAAAGGCTCAAATCCATCCCATTTAGCCACTGTTCACGTGGCAGCAACACACACCCACAGAAATACTGATGCGAAAAACACACTGTCCTATATGAAGAAAGGATTATGATGGTTGTGTAAATCTCATGGGACACTGGCCAGGCATGGGCTAACCCTAGTCTTGCTGGGGTGTACACACACACGCGCGCACACACACACAGAAAGAGAGAGACAGACCTCCAAAATCCAGCCCCATTATATAATGTAATCTGTCTGAATTCAGTTTCTCTCAGTGATCGACACAAAGAGCACGATGGCAGACTACTGTGACATCAAGACAGGGAAAGGGGATAACAGGTCAGATGCACAACTGAATGCGTTCAACCCAAATGTATCCTAAAAGACACCCACCACTGTTACATACGTTCCTGTATAGTTCATTACAATGTTTAAGACTGATGAAGACCTCACGCCGTTTTCCCCACCCTCGCTCTTCCTCTTAGTCGTCCTCTGCCCTAGGTATTTGTATAGTTATGAAAGGATTTGGTGGCTTCAAGCAATACGATTCATATTTCCTCTAGCCTATCAGACAGCAAGTTCATTACCCTCCCTCCACCTGTCATCCCTCCCTCTCTCCATATATCTCCTCCTCTCACCTTCAGTTGGCTGGTCTTCTGCTCAAGTCTCTCCTCTGTTTGGGCCTTCAGAAGCTCAACCTCTTCCAGGAAGTGCAGCCGTTGCCGTGACGACTCCACCTCCAGCTCCCGGCGACATGCCTGTAGCTCTCTCACAGACGCACTCTTTAGCTCCTACACAAACACACACACACACACATTGACCCCTCATCTAATAGTGTGTGGAAGCACAGTGAGAGCGTAATCCCTTCACTTTTATAAGACTACTGAGAAGGGAAATGGGATGTTCTGGGATGGTGTGTAAGTGTGTCAGACCTGAAGCTGCTGCTGGTGCTGTGTGTTGAGTTGCTGTGTCTCTGAGGTGTAGGTGCACGTGAGCTCCTCTAAGGCAGTGCAGTGCTGTTGCGCCAACTCTAAGACCTGGAGACAGACACAACCAGATCAAACACAACTGAATGGATGGACAGATGCTCAGATTAATGGATAGACCAGCCAAGAGATGGAGGGAAGAGTACCTTTTTCCTGAGGGCCTCCAGAGCCGTGTGGTGTTCACCTTCTAAGGCCTCTCTCTGGATTGTCAACTCATTCTGAGAGAGCGAGAGATCGAGCAAGAACGAGAGAACATCAGAATTGTCTCATGAATATACAAAACAGATTTTTTTTTTTTTTTTTTTTTTTTTTTTTTTTTTTACTGTGGCGAATTTGCATATTTTCTTGACTTCAAATGACCACTGTTATCTCACCTGGTGGGTGTGGCTGAGCTCCGTTGCCATGGCGCTAAACTTCTCCATGTGAAGCTGAGCCAGCTCCTTCCTCAGCTCCTCCCTGACAGACTGCTGCTCCAACCCATCACGCTCCACTTCCTGGTTAAGCCTTGACATTTCACGCTCCACTTCCTGCTTATGCTCCGCCTCAAGAGCAGACTTCTGATCACGCAGAGTCTGAGATATGAGAACATTAAGATAAAATAGATGTGAAATGTAGAATATAGATATACAAGATTTAAAAGAGTGTGTGTATGTTCTCACCTGGATCTCCCTCAGGTACGTGGTCTCCAGTGTGTCCATATTACCCAGCATCCTCTTCTCCAGCTCCTCCCTCTCTTCCTGATGCCGGTGTTCTAACTCTGCCTCCTGTGCCGCTAGCTGAGCCTGATTGGTTTCCTGTAGGACTGCCTCCAGGCGATCGAGCTCGGACTTGCGTTTTGATTCTAGGCTGGTTTCCAAGACAACAAGCTCCTCGTGTTTTGTTGCGATCTCCGTTGCCATTGCTTTGAGATCAGCCTTGTGATTGGCCAACAAGGAGTCCAGTTCTGCTTTGTGATTGGTTCGTAGCGTGTCCATGTCCTTCGTGTGGTTGGTCAGTAGCGTGGTTTTCAGGAGTTCCATGGCGGCCATGTGTTCCTCCCTCAGCTCACCCAGAGAAACCTCACCCTGCTGGGCCAGACGCTGCTCCAACTCCTCCCTCTCCTCCTGGAACCTACACACATGCAGAACAGGTCAGCCAGATTCATTTCAAGATGAAAGGACAGATACAGAGAGTTGACTTGCTCTGTGAATGCATTCGTTTACTATGGGGCAAACGTTCACTAGCTAGTGAGAATCTCTGGTATTACATGAAACGCACTGTATTAACCTCCAGACCCCCCTAGTCTCTCTGGGTGTTTTACCCCAGCCACGTCTCACCTGTCCTGGGCTTGGCATAGCCTCTGGTCTCCCTGCACCTGAAGCAGAGCAGTCAGCTCCTTGACCTCAGCAGCCATGGTGGACTTGGCTCTGGTCAGCTCAGCTTCGTACTGGGCCTCTAGTCTCTGTCTCACTGCCACCGCCTGGGGGTCTGGGGGAGAGACATGTGAGACGAAGGGCAAAGACCATGCAGAAGTGACAGTAAAGTAAGGGAGGTTGAACTACATGAAACCTTTTCATGTACTTACTCAGGTCGTTGTCCAGTGAGGCTTGTAGACTCCTGAGCGCCGCTCTCGCCTCCTCAATCCCTTTCTCCAGAGCGCTCCTTTCCTCCGCCATCCCTCTCTCCAGCGCTTCTCTCAGGGCAGAGACCCGTGCCTCCCCCTCCTCCTGGAGCTCCTGTCTGAGCCTCTGCACCTCCTCCGCTCTCCTCAGGGTCATCTCCTCCATCACTCGCTCCCTCTCCTCCTTATGTTCCTCTGCTAGTTTCACACCCAGCTCCTCAGCAAAGCTCTGCTTCAGCTAAAAACATCCGGGTCAACATACGGTCATTCCGGGTCAACACGTGGCAACACTCATTACGTTGTCACACATACTCACACAATTATGTATGTATGTACTTGCTGTGAGTTTGTGTTTCTCCATGTGTGTGTGTGTGTGTGTGTGTGTGTATTTTCAGTGTATGTGTGAGTGTACCTTCATAGTGTGTGAGCGTAGCTCCATGTTGTGTGTGTCTGCCAGGGCAGCCAGTCGTGTCTCCAAGTTCTGGATCATGGTCGTTCTGGTCTGCAGCTCCTCAGAGTGACACCACATCCTATGCTCCACCTCCACCTGTTCACATCACATTAGCAAACCCACTCCCACTGGAAACTTAACAGAACTTTGACTCACTTCGATTTACAGAATCTAATTCATTCACTATGCTCATTCTTACCTCCACCTGTCTGGCAGCCTCCAGACGCACCCTCGTCAGCTCTGTGTGGAAGAGGAAAATGATAAATTGAGGGAAAGAGAAAATATTTTTTTATGTTGAAGAATATTCCAATGTGTGTGTGAGAAAGAGAGTCCGTATACCTCTGACATGGCTGTCTGACAGTCTAGCGCGGAGTTGTTCCATCTCGAGGGCGTGGCGAGTCTTCAGCTCCTGCAGGTCGCCATAGTAACGATCAGTCAGGTCTGAGCGCACCTAGAGAGAAAACAAAATAGTGAAGGAAAGACAAGGCCTGATCATGCTGGCTCATAGGCGAGACTGCTCCTGCATATTGGTCCGGCAAATGTCCGGCGCTACATTTTCCTATGGAAAATGTAGGTTTCTGTTAGGAAAATGTAGCGCCGGACATTTGCCGGACCAATATGCATTGGGTGTGTAACCTGATTAGGGTGTCCACCCACAGTGCTCTGAATTCCAGAAGTCCCATTTAGACTCGAGGATGCAATGGCTTGTGTCCTTAACGAATTCCGATGGGCACTTTGAAGATGTTAGAATCACTGTCCACATGTCCACTATTATTTCTTTACATTCTAAGAGCAGCAATGCGCACGAGGCAGTAGGCTACGTGTGAATGTTCATTCCATAATACAGTTAGCGGAAAATAATTGTCAAAAGGGCACTTCACATGCCAGCGATTTCAAGAGATGAAAATATCTATTAGAAATGTAGAAAAGGGGGAGATCTAAAGATGCAACAACTAGCATGGGTTGGTAATATGACTAGGATTGTGCCTTTGGCTACTGGACAAATAAAGTTGATCTGAAAACCAATAGAACATAAGAGAAATAGGCTACTGGTTTAAATGGCATATGGAAGTCTTTATAATATAATTGCCTGCACATTTGGTTGGATTTTGGCTATGCTACTTTGAAGCAAGGTAAGACTTGCTAATATGTAGTTTCAAACAGTATGTTTTCAAAATGCATACGGCCCCAAAATGCCTGTATTCATTCAATGACTTGACCTTACAGGTTAACGGTAAAACCCTGGTGTGTGTGTGTGTACCTGTAGCAGCTCCTCTCTGTAGGACAGGGCCATAGAGGACCGTAGGTTAGACAGTTCCTGAGTGTGTCTCTCCTCCAACTGGACACGCAGCTGGTCAAACGCCTCCTGGTGTTTCTCCAGTTTCAGTGTGATCTCAGCCAGAACATCGTTCCTCTCCTCCTCCCCTCTCCCTTCAGACAGGAAACTACACACACGACAGCGGTCAGTAACATGGCCCACCACTGGCCCAGGCTTATAGATTGTGTGTAATTGGCGGCTGGTGGGCAGATTAGCCGAGCGAGGCCTCTAGCATTAGCATACCTAGCATCCTGGGTCTTGAGTACAGAGTCCTCCAGGGCTCCCTCCACCAGTCTCAGCTGCAGCAGGGCTATCTCCTCCCGGTAGCTCTCCTCTGCTACTCGCAGACGCTGCTCAAAGTACCTGACCGGGTACACATTAATGGGGTGTAAGTGTGTGTTCACTTGCATGGGTTTACATTGGTGTGTTCACTTGTATACCTTGTGCACGTACCTACCTGTATAGGTGTGTGTAGGAGAGCACATTCAGCTGCATAGGTGTGTGTGCGCGCGTATGTGTGTGTGTACCTCCTCAGGTTATCCAGCTCAACCTCATTCTGCTCATTGATCTCCCGCCTCTGCACGTTAAACTCCGCCTTCAGACGCTCGATGTCATCCACCCGCGACGAACGAGCTAGCAGCTGCTCCTTCAACTCTGGAGAGAGAGGCGAAGGGAAAAGAGAGAGATGGAAAAAGACAAGGTATCTGAAATTCTGTTGGTTGACCAATCAAACCAATTTGTACTACTTGACCAATTATGTTCTAGCATAGGTCCAGAGTGTGTGTGTGTGTGTACTCACCTCCCAGTTCCTGGCGGCTGGTCCTCATGTTGTCTAGCTGAGCCCAGAGCTGAGAGACCTCCTGATCACAAGTCTGTCTCAGAGTCACCTGCTCTCCATGCAGACGACACACCTAGAGGAAGGAGAGAGAGTTTAGGAAAGGCACTATCCAAAGCATAAAGCAAATCTCAGAAACAGAAGTGTGTGTGTGTTCACCTCCTGCTGTAGCTGCCGTGTTTGCTCCTCTCTCTCCTGCAGCACCACTTGATGTCTGGACACCAGATCCTCCACTGCACCTGGAGAGTAGCAGTAACACATTCATAACATCCTTATCACGTGTTTATAAGGTCCTTACAACATCAGTAACACTTATTAGTTGACTCACGGGCAGCAGCGTCCCTGTCGGTCCAGGCCTGGCTCAGCTCCCCCTCCAGCCTCTGGAGCTCCTCCAGGCTAGCCCGGGCCTCGGACAGATCTGCCCCAGTCTGGGTGAAGGCTGCCTGGGTAGAGAGTGATACCCGAGCCTCTGACAGCTGTGTCTGGAGCTCTGACTGAGCCTTCTCTGACTCCTGCTGCCACCGGGATCTCAAAGCCACTATTTCTGTAGCCTGCCGCTCCTCCATGGACGCTCTCTCCTGGGAGACACGACTCTCACACTCCTGCCTCAGAGCATCTACACACACACACCTCAATCAGGTCAGATGAAGGACCATTTGTTAAACAGAGCTATGCATTGGAGCATCTGAGTGAGAAGGCCCTATTCTACTACCATCATCCTCACCCATGTTCCTGTGATACTCCTGCTGCTCTCGCTGGATCCTCTCCTCACTCTCAGCTCTCAGCCTCTCCACCTCAAACTGCTGTCTGGCCTGCAGCACGGCCCTCTCCTGGGCCCACTTCTCCCTGAGGGAAGCCTGGAGCTCGCTTAGAGAGGCCTCCCGCTCCCGCTGCAGGTTGGTCTGGGAGAGCTCAAGCTGGGTCGTTTGGTGGTTGGTCAGGCTCAGACGCAGCGCCTCCAGCTCCAGAGCCTGTTGGCTCTATAGAGCGATATATAAAAGAGAGAGGTAGGTAGGGGGTAGGGTTTCCATTAGGAAAATGTGAAGCCGGACATTTGAAGGAAGCATTTTAATTTAACGGACCCATATGCATTGGGTGTGTAACCTGCACCCACGGTGCTCAGAATGACAGAAAACACATTTCGATTATGGTTATTATCTGCACTATGCAGAAATCACTCCGCCATTTCCTGGTTGCTAAAATTCAGTTTATGTAGCAAAGCAAGTAAAGTGTAGAGAATCATTGTACCATCTAAACCACAGTGAAATATCATAATGGGAAGCATAGAAATACCGCACATAAAAACAGTTCTACCACTTCTTAGACTTGCTTTCAATGACAATGGCAGATCTCTAACACATTTCTATGAGAATTTGGTCGGGTCTCCTGAAAAGTGACATATTGCAGCTTTAACAGAACACGCAACTTGAGGATGCAACGACACACATCCTTACCAAAAACCGATGCGCACTTTGTAGATGATAGATTACCTGCCACAATTACTTTTCCTCAGCCAACAAGACGAGTAACGAACAGCAAAATCACTAGCGTGTGTCAATCTTCCCCATAAAAGTTAAGATAATCTATTGTTCACCTAGTCGTTCTGTGGGAGAAAGAAATAGACGATACCAAACAGACTCTGGGACAGTTGTGGGATGATAGATCCCAAATTCATACAACCAGTAGGCTAAGTGACATTTTTTTTTTTAAAGCAATGAGGTCAATGCAACAGATCTGTACATTTACCGTAACATTTGAATAAACTATTATCATGCAATTAGCAGGAGAACACAGTTGTCAAAAGCACACCGCAAATGCAAACAGTTTCATGTGACAGAGATGAAAATATCTGTTTTAAATGTAGAAAAGGGGGAGATCTAAAGATGCAGGAACTATCATGGGTTGGTAATATGACTAGGATTGTGCCTTTGGCTACTGGACAAATAAAGTGGATTTG
Organism: Oncorhynchus clarkii lewisi; assembly: GCF_045791955.1. Taxonomy (NCBI): domain Eukaryota; kingdom Metazoa; phylum Chordata; class Actinopteri; order Salmoniformes; family Salmonidae; genus Oncorhynchus; species Oncorhynchus clarkii. The sequence continues at coordinate 16,434,605 of NC_092153.1, forward strand.
AAAACCAATAGAACGTGTACAACAAAAATATATAGGCTACTGGTTTCAATGGAAGTCTTCGTAAAATAATTGCCTCCACGTTTCTATGGTCTATATTTTGAAGCCATGCCAAGTCATAATATGAAGTAAAACGTTCAGGTTTTAAACTACTAACTATATTTTTTCCAAATGCATACTGCCTCCAGCTCATTGTAAAGTGGAGTGTGATGGATTGAAGCCTGCCTACCATTGTACTTGAATGGCGAATGGGAAGCGAGCTTCAATTATCAGTTGAGAAATAAAAATAGTAGCTCTTTTTAAATTGTGGCCATCGAAACATTTTTTTTTAAACACAAAATTTCATTTAGAATTGTTATTATATTGTTATTAAAAAAGCATGTTTCACTCCAGCAGGAAGGAATGAGCTGTTTGAGGACTTGTAGCAGCAGCTCTCACCAATGACAGATTTTCCGCTCATATAGGCTCTGCATCTGTATGCTGTGCGTGTGATAAACATAACGACCAACGAAAATACACACGCGCTAATGCAATTCTACTAAATTATGCAAATTGACCTGTAGACCAATAAGCATGACCGGTCAAATGTATTTACATAAAAAATAAAAAAAAAGATTATTATTTATTTTTTGGGACAACTGGCCGGCGCCAGTTTAATAAAAACTGTCTAACAGAAAACCTGGTAGGGGTGGTTGTGTGTGTACCTGTATCTGTAGTAGTTCTGCTTGGTGGGCTGCCTCCATGCTCTCCCTCTGGTCCCCTGATAGCTCTGCCTTCAAATGGCTAAGCTCCTCCCTCTGCTGTGACATCATCTCCGACAGCATCCTCTGGTGTTCTCTCTCGTTCACCTGGAGACAGAAAACAAGAGAGAGACCGAAAACGAGAGAGAGAGAGAGAGAGAGAGGGGATGACTGGCGGCACACAGGTATATGAATAGGTTGTTGTTGTTGTAGTGTGTGTGTGTGTACCTGTTTGATAAGGCTGATCTGTCTCTTCTGCTCCTCCTCCAGACTGTGTCTCTGCTCACACAGCTCTCTCTCCAGACGGCCGCTCAGCTCAGACACCTCCTCCTGGTGTTTCTCCTGCAGCTCCTGCACGTCCTCACTGTGAGATCTTCTCAGTCTCTCTGTGGCCTCCTCCACAGACCGCATCTGCTGCTCCAGGAGCGCTTTCACCTCCTGCTCCCTCTCCCTCCGCTGCTCCTCCAGCAGGCGTCTCACCCCCTGCACCTCCTCATCCTTCTCCTGCCTCTCCTCCTCCCACTTCTCCCGCTCCTCCGCCACCTGAAAAATAGATATCATGTCTGTTCAGTACTTCCTGAACAGGTCCAAATACATATCATAATCTAATCATCATCCTCCTCATCACAACCACCCTCCTCCTCACCTCTTCCTCCTTGTCTCTGAGCTGTCTCTGGAACTCCTCCAGCTCCTCCGCCATCACCTTCTCCATTCTCCGCATGGTTCTGTCCATCTCCTCCTCTCTCCTTCTGCCCTCCTCCCTCTCCCTCACTCCCTGGGCCTGCACCTCCTCCAGGTTACACAGGTTCTGTCTCAGACACAGCAACTCAGACTCTACCTCTGTTTTCTCCCTCTCCGTTTGCTCTATCCTCTTCTCCCTCTCCTCCACCTCCTGCCTCGCTGTCTCCGCCTCCTTCTGGACTCTGTGCATCTCTTTCTGAGCGGTGTCGAGCTCCAGGGTTTTCTGACCTAGGAGGGCAGTGGTGGTTTTGTGCCTGGATTTAGTTTCTTCCAGCAGGGCTAGAAGCTGGTCACGATGGGTCTGGAGAGGAGAGGTTATTAGCTTGGACCCAATTAGAACCAATCAAACCAATTAGAGAGAGAGAGAGAAAAAAACAACAGGATTAGCTAGTGGAAGATAGTGAATTGAGCAAGTGAGAAAAAGTAGAAACAAAAGAAAGAGAGGGAGGGAAGAGGGGAGGAGAGGGAGGGAAGAGGGGAGGAGAGGGAGGGAAGAGGGGAGGAGAGGGAGGGAAGAGGGGAGGAGAGGGAGGGAAGAGGGGAGGAGAGGGAGGGAAGAGGGGAGGAGAGGGGGGAAGAGGGGAGGAGAGGGGAAAAAGTAAAAAAGTGAAAAGAGGGAGAAGTAATTAGGGAGGAAGAAGAAAGCTCCTAGCTACCTGTAGTGACTGTAGCTGTCGTCCAAACAGAGCATGAACTTCAGACGAGACAGAGTCTCCCGCCTGTTTCACCTCCTGCAGAGAGGAGACCAGCTGCTCCTGCTGCCTCAACCTGGAGAGGAGAACACTCTTCTCTTCCTCCACCTCCCTCAGCTCCCCCTCTTTCTCCTTGTTGCTTCCTTTCTCCAACCGGACAGAGGAGAGCAGCTCTTCCTGCTGTTTTAGACGAGAGAGGAGGAGAGATTTTTCCTCTTTTAGCTGTTCCATCACTCGCTCCTGGCTGGGGAGGAGGGTACCTCCGTCCTTCTCTAGGAAAGGAGAGGAGATGAGACTCTCCATATCTTTCTCTCTCTCCTCCAGTAAGGTGCGGAGTCTGTTCTTCAGATTGTCCTCCTCGTGTGTTTTCAGGCTGACCTCCTCCTCAGCTCGCCTCCTCTTCTCCCGCTCCTCCTCAAGCTCCCAGTGCGCCTCCTGCAGCTCCTCAGAGACCTGGGCCCACCTACACACACGATGAACATGAGCTGTAAGTTCTCCAACACACAAAGGTATGGTAGACAGGCACACACTATAACACACTCACCTGGCCCTGGCCTCCTCCAGATCCTCAGCGCTCCTCCTCAACTCCTCCATCACCACCTCCTTCTCCCTCTCCCTCAGAGCCACCTCCTCCCTAAGGTCTCCACACTGCTGGATGAGCAGCTCCTTGCCCAGGTCTGAGATCTCCTGACTCTCTGACGTCTCACTGAGTCTCTCAGAGGTCTCGCTGGCGTCTCGTGAGACAGAGAGGGGGTTGTTCTGCCACTGGGAGGCGAAAGAGGGCAAGGTTTCGTTCTCAGGGTCGGGGGACCGTGCAGTGGATGGTGGGACGGGAAAGTGAGTTTGTTCTTCCTGCGAAAAGGACAGCTGGGATTGGTCACCACCACTGACGATATCACTGTCCAGCTCAAACCTGTGATGGGATGGAGGCAGAGAGGGATGAGAGGACTGAAAGGAGAGAGATTAGGAGTGGTGATTCATATGGGGGGAAAATCCACCATAAGGGCAAAAACACACATAGTATTGTCCCTCTAACCTGTAGTTGCCAGAGTTGTCCAGAATGCTGTGCTCTTCCAGAAGGCTGCACTCCTCCAGACTTTCATTGGCCCAGCACGAGTGTGAGGGGAGGGCCGAGGACAGGTAGCGCTCCAACAGCGGGGTGCCATCAGTGGGGAGGGACAGGTCTAGAAGGCACTCCTCTCTCTCCTCCCCCTCCCTCTCTCCATCCTCCTCCTCCACACTGGCCTTTGCCTGGTTCAGTTTGTCTTTAGAAGCCTTGAACCCCAACTCCTCCCTCGTTCTCCCTGTCTCCCCCAACAGCTGTCTGACTCTCTGCACCTCCTCTCCAAGTCTCCTCTTCTCATCTTCCTGTCTTTCCCTGATCTCTCGCTCATCCTCCCTCTCATTCCTTCTCTCCCTCGCCTCCTCCTCCAGTCTCCTCCTTAGCTCCTGCAATTCCCTATTCAACACACCCTTCTCCTCCTTGTACTGGTGGATCTCTCTCCTCTCCTCCTCCCTCCCTGTCCTCTCCTCTTCTAGTTGGGAAAGCATGAGCTGGTTTAACTCCCTCTCCTCTAGCAGCTCTCTCCTCAATGTGTGTATCAGTACATCCATCTCAGGATCAATACATTGTTCTGGGCTCTCACACCCAGCTCCAGTCTGTTCATGTCCCATTCGGAGTGTACGTATTTGCTCCCCTGGTTCTGTTACTGGGACCTCCAGGTGGTTGGTCAGTGAGGAGAGGTCGTAGGAGCTGTGGTCAGGCTGGGAGGCCTTCCGCTGGGCTAGGGAGAGCTCAGAGCCCCCTTGTGTCCTGGAGCGAAAGAACTGAGAGGTCTGGAAAAGAAAACAGGGACATCGAAGAGCTTGCATTCACTACTTCATTACTAGCAGTAAAAAAAACAACTAATGTTTTTAGACTTTTTGAAGTGTGTGTGTGTGTGTGTGTGAGCGTGTACCTGCTGGAGCTGCATCTTCAGGGCCTGTATCTGTCCAGTGAGGGAGAAGGCCTCCTGCTGTACCTGGTCTCTGCTCTCCAGCGCCTCCTGCAGGTTACAGCTCAGTCTGCTAATGATCTCATTACGCTTCTCTACTGCTGCCTGTAACTGCTGCAGAGAGAGAGAGACCATAGAGTCAGACACACGCACACAGACAAACACACATTTTATTCTTAACACCTTACTTTATTACATTTTATTCTGATCACTTTGGATTAAAAGTGGCTGCTAAATGCCACATATATGATTGCAAGGGGAATGCAAAGTATAACAGAGAGAGAGGAACAGGCAGAGATGGAGAGAGAGAGCAGAGTGAGACTGAACAGAGAGTGAGTGAAAGGGAAACTGAGCAGAGGGAGAGACTGAGCAGACAGAGCAGAGTGAGGGAGACTGAGCAGACAGAGCAGAGTGAGGGAGACTGAGCAGACAGAGCAGAGTGAGGGAGACTGAGCAGACAGAGCAGAGTGAGGGAGACTGAGCAGACAGAGCAGAGTGAGGGAGACTGAGCAGACAGAGCAGAGTGAGGGAGACTGAGCAGACAGAGCAGAGTGAGGGAGACTGAGCAGACAGAGCAGAGTGAGGGAGACTGAGCAGACAGAGCAGAGTGAGGGAGACTGAGCAGACAGAGCAGAGTGAGGGAGACTGAGCAGACAGAGCAGAGTGAGGGAGACTGAGCAGACAGAGCAGAGTGAGGGAGACTGAGCAGACAGAGCAGAGTGAGGGAGACTGAGCAGACAGAGCAGAGTGAGGGAGACTGAGCAGACAGAGCAGAGTGAGGGAGACTGAGCAGACAGAGCAGAGTGAGGGAGACTGAGCAGACAGAGCAGAGTGAGGGAGACTGAGCAGACAGAGCAGAGTGAGGGAGACTGAGCAGACAGAGCAGAGTGAGGGAGACTGAGCAGACAGAGCAGAGTGAGGGAGACTGAGCAGACAGAGCAGAGTGAGGGAGACTGAGCAGACAGAGAAGAGTGAGGGAGACTGAGCAGACAGAGAAGAGTGAGGGAGACTGAGCAGACAGAGCAGAGTGAGGGAGACTGAGCAGACAGAGCAGAGTGAGGGAGACTGAGCAGAGAGAGAGGGAAATTGGGGAGGGAGGGAGGGAGACAGAGCAGACAGAGCAGAGTGAGGGAGACAGAGCAGACAGAACAGAGTGAGGGAGACCGAGCAGAGTGAGGGAGACTGAGCAGACAGAGAGGGAAATTGGGGAGAGAGGGAAATTGGGGAGGGAGGAAGGGAGGGAGGGAGACAGAGCAGACAGAGCAGAGTGAGGGAGATAGAGCAGGCAGAGCAGAGTGAGGGAGACTGAGCAGACAGAGAGGGAAATTGGGGAGGGAGGAAGGGAGGGAGACAGCAGAGTGAGGAGACTGAGCAGAGAGAGAAGGAAATTGGGGAGGGGATGAAGGGAGGGAGAGAGCAGAGTGAGGAGACTGAGCAGAGAGAGAGGGAAATTGGGGAGGGGATGAAGGGAGGGAGAGAGCAGAGTGAGGAGACTGAGCAGAGAGAGAGGGAAAATGGGGAGGGACGAAGGGAGGGAGACAGAGCAGACAGAGAGGGGAATTGGAGAGGGAGGAAGGGAGGGAGAGAGCACAGACAGAGCAGACAGAGAGGGAAATTGGGAAGGGAGGAAGGGAGGGAGACTGAGCAGACAGAGCAGAGTGAGGAGACTGAGCAGAGAGAGGGGGGAATTGGGGAGGGAGGAAGGGAGGGAGAGAGCACAGACAGAGCAGACAGAGAGGGAAATTGGGGAGGGAGGAAGGGAGGGAGAGAGCACAGAGAAAGATAGTTATATATAGTTTTGGTAAGTCGGTTAGGACATCTACTTTGTGCATGACAAGTACTTTTCCCAACAATTGTTTACAGACAGATTATTTCACTTATAATTCACTGTTTCACAATTCCAGTGGGTCAGCAGTTTACATACACTAAGTTGACTGTACCTTTAAAACCTGTTGTGACTCTAGGGGCAATATTTTCATTTTTGAAAAAAAGACGTTCCCGTTTTAAACGGGATATTTTGTCAGGACAAGATGCTAGAATATGCATATAATTGACAGCTTTGGATAGAAAACACTCTAACGTTTCCAAGGTGGGGGGAAATTATACACACATTCTTAATTAGAGTACCTTCAGAAAATATTCACTAGACATTGTTGTTGTGTTACAGCCTGAATTTAAAATGGATTATGTTGAGATTTGTCATCACTGGCCTACACACAATACCCCATAAAGTCAAAGTGGAATTATGTTTTTCTACATTTTTCCAAATGAAAAGCTGAAATGTCTTGAGTCAATAAGTATTCAACCATTTTGTTATGACAAGCCTAAATTAGTTCAGGAGTAAAGATTTGCTTAACAACTCGCATAATAAGTTGCATTGACTCACTGTGTGCAATGTGTTGAACATTATTTGTTAAATGACTACCTCATCTCTGTGCCCCACACATAATTAACTCTAAGGTCCCTCAGATGAGTAGAGAATTACAAGCACAGATTCAACCACAACGACCAGGGAGGTTTTCCAATGCCTCACAAAGAAGGGCACCTATTGGTACAGAGTTTAATGGCTGTGATAGGAGAAAATGTAGGATTGTAGATTTAGTTACTTCACAATTCTAACCTAATTGATAGAGTGAAAAGGAATCCAAAAATATTCCAAAACATACATCCTGTTTGCAACAAGGCACTAAAGTAATACTGCAAAGAATGTAGCAAAGCAATTCAATTATTGTCCTGAATACAACGTTTTATGTTTGGGGCAAATCCAACAGATTACTGAGTACCACTCCATGTTTTCAAACATAGTGGTGGCTGCATCATGTTATGGGTATGCAATCATTAAGGACTGGAGAGTTTTTCCAGGATAAAACAAAATACATGGAATGGAGCTAAGCACAGGCAAAATCCTAGAGGAAAACCTGGTTCAGTCTGCTTTCTACCAGACACCCTGGGATACGAATTCACCTTTCAACAGGATAATAACCTAAAACACAAGGCCAAATCTACACTGGAGTAGCTTACCAATAAAACAGTGAATGTTCCCGAGTAACAGTTTTGACTTAAATCTGCTTGAGAATCTATGGCAAGACTTGAAAATGGTTTTCTAGCAATGGTAAACCACTCATGGGTGTGAATACTTATGTAAATGAGATATTACTCCATTTAATTTTCAACAAATTTGCTAACATTTCTAAAAACACATTTTCACTTTGTCATTATGGGGTATTGTGTTTAGATGGGTGAGAAAAATAATCTATTTAATCCATTTTTAATTGAAGCTTTAACAAAATGTGGAATAACTCAAGGGGGTTGAATACATTCTGAAGGCACTCTATCTCTAATTATTCAGAAGCAGCCCCGGGTTCTTATGGGTAAAAAAGCATGAGAACAAATGAATCCAAACGAGAAAATACCCAACCCAGTTAGGAGTGGTGTGTGTGTGGTGTGTATGTGTGTGTTTGTGGGTGGTGTGTGTCAAACAAGTGCATCTAACCATAAAGTGAAGAATATAACTACTGTTTCCTGGAGGAGGGAAACGAGGTACAACATACGAGTGAAGTGTGTGTGTGTGTGTGTAACTTTTGTTGCAGGGCATGCATATGAACACACGTCTAACCCATTTCTCCTGGTACGTATTTATAACACGATTATGTAATTTCTCCAGCAATAATGGAAATAGAATTCAAGCCGTTTCTCTCCCATCCATCCTCTACAATAGGAAAAGCTTTCCATATTTCTTCATTTATAGACAAAGACTGAATGTTGATTGTCTGAAAGACGTGGTATACCAGCCCGTATACCATGTGTATGACAATAAAAAAAAAAAAATGTTTTACTGGTCTAATTATGTTAGTAACCAGTTTATAATAAGGCGCCTTGGGGGTTTGTGGTATATGGCCAATATACCACAGCTAAGAGCTGTATCCAGGCACTGTATCCTTAGCCGTGGTATATTGGTCATATACCACACCTCCTCAGGCCTTATTGATTAAATAAACTGTGTATGTATGTATGGTTAAGTACCTTGAGTTGATCTTTTCCAGTGTGAACCACTAGGACCTCGTCTCCCACAACCTCCATCTCCTCAGGCTGCCCACCGACCGCCTGCCTTCCCAGGACACTGCTTCCCTCCTGGGGATGGTGTTGCTCCAAGTGCCCCTGGAACTCTGGAAGTTGGCTCGGATCTGTCTCACCAAAACGTTGTGGTTCCTTAAGGGTTACATTTGGGGGGGTAAGTAAACCTAGTCATATTGCACATATTCATAGACTATCTGCTTGGCTATCTATAAGATTAGACAGGTTTGATCATTTGGGTGAACTATACATTTAAAGCAGCCGTGACCATCTAATATTAGTCATTGAGAGCTGTATGGTGATGCAGATGGTGCAGGCTTTTGTTCTAGCATTGCACAAACACACCTCATTGAACAAACTCAATAGAAGGCTTGCTTTATTATTTCCATGAAATTAGATGGACTTCCCCTTTAAAGCCTGTACATAGAGTTGACAGTAATCACATTCATGTTGCCATGACAACCAGCCGCCAGAAGCATGTTTGTGTTTAGTGACCCATTTTTACCCTGTGTGTGGGGGGGTTGCTAAAGCATAGGAGGCTGCTGAGTTGACATCCATACGTTGAGACATATGGGTCAGACACCGTAGCCAATCTGTCTTCTGAATCGTTTTCACTCCACTGAGAAACAAATGACATGTTCTGACCCATGGAGAGATACATGCTCATAGAGTTGGGATTGGCATACAATCAAATCTGACAAAGACCTTATGATCGAAATGCTGCATTAAACTATAGAGTCAGCCTATGCAACAGTGTGGATATTTACATTCCTTTCATTCATTCAGCCAGAGGCTCACCTCATTGTTACACATGTTGTCCTGCTGTGTGGTGCTGCCGTCTGTCTGGAGGTCCATCCCTAGGGGGCGACCTTGCGCTGGGCCGTCATTCTGCGTTGGAGACGGGCCCTTCCTCTTCTGCGTCTTTTTCTGCGCGACTTGACCGTCCCCTTTCGCCCTTTTCTGTCGGAAGCTAGCAAGCTACGCAGGAAGGACAGGGAGAGGTAGAGGGACACGTAGGTCAGGAGGGCTGAACACCACCACACTATCAGCATGTCAGGGGTTAACTTAGAAGTCAAAAGAGTCCACCAAAAGTCCATCAAAGTTCAAATCCATCATTCCGATCAGGGAATAAAAAGGTCAAAGTTTCAATAAATCATCCCAGTGACTTAAGAAGTCAGAAAAGGCTAGAGGTTTAAGGGGTGAAGGTTTTCATCCGCCCAATGAGCAAGAACAAGAGTTTGATTCAGATCATCTTCCCAGTACACAGGTAACATCCCTGATTGAACCAGCAGAGAATGAAAGCCACAGCACATTGCCAGTCCAAAGCAGTCAACCAGCCACAGTCTCCACTTAGTCCTAACAGTCGTCCTCCCAGCATCGCTCCATAGATCTCCCAAAACCACTATCACTGGACAACAAGGTTCCCAACAGAGCGATCAGAAAAACATTACATTTTAAAGTCCAAGTGTACTGATTTAGTCAGTGTAATTGTGCATCCAATCTCACTTTGCATCTCTTTCAGCATCCCGGTCTCTCTCTCTCCCTCTCTCCCCTCTTCTATAAGCAGCTTAAATCAGATTACAGTGGTTCAGAGACCCTCGTATAACGCTCCACCTCTGACTCTCGCTCCCTCCCCCTCTCTCCCTCCCACCCACAGCCTTTCTCTCACTCACACTCCCTCCCTTTCAAACCATCAGACCAATCTATCAATCACACACAGTTGAGACAAAACACACGGCAGAAAAGCACACTAGTCTCAATATGACACTTCAACCTCCCGCCGAGGGTTGGGATGGCAGTGTAATGCAGAGAACACAGGAGGAGCTTTGTCCCGAGCCCAAAGTGTGTGCCAGTGTGGTAGCACGTGCTTTGTTCTAACCCAAGCAAACCCGTAACAAGCCGACCCATGCCATGTCCAGCCCCAGGACTCAGTAATGTTGAGCAGTGCTACTGCATTGAGCAGTGCTACTGACCCACGTGTGTGTGTGTGTGTGTGTGTGTGTGTGTGTGTGTGTGTGTGTGTGTGTGTGTGTGTGTGTGTGTGTTTCAATGCCTGATCTCTACATGTGGGCGGTTCTACTCGATTGAAGTCTGCCCAGCTTTCAGCAGATACTGTACACACCCACTCACCATCCACAGCCTCCTGTGTCTGTATCTGTGTTAAAGTGAGGCTAGGCTTGGCTGTAGTCGAACATACTGCTCTACACACTAATACAATCAGACAGGCAGCTGTGTGTGTACGTATGTATGCTATTTGTGTTCAAACTGAAGACGAGAGCTTGGTTTGCCTCAAAGCAAAAGAAAATTGATGCAGACGTGGCATGTCACCATAGCAACAGCTGCCATAAGTGGCCAACTGACGATTTCACAATTCAGACAAGCATGAAAAAGCCTACTGCAGCCTATGTCATGCCCATTTGTTGATTCGTTTTCAACTTTTCTAATACTGTTGCTATATTTGAGGGCATACTAGCTCCTTCAGAAGTGCCATGTCAGGGTTGGGATGCTAACTGCAAGAAGGCCTACTGGGATCCAATGTGTTCGATTATGTCTGAAACTGCACCCTTTTTTCTATACTATTTTAGACCAATGTTTCCCAACCCTGTTTCTCAAGTACCCCGAAAAACAGTACACAGTTTCGTTGTAGCCCTCAAACACACCTCATTGAGGCCTTGATGATTAATTGACAAGTTGAATCAGGTGTGCTTGTCTAGGGTTAGAATAAAAATGTGTACTGTTGGGAGTCCTCGAGGACCAGAGGCCAGCTTTAGTGTCATGGCACCATCTGATGGTGTGTGTTCACAATGACACATCTGCTATGATACCAGAGAGCCCTACCACTAATTCAACCATTAGGGGGGACAACTGAAGACTGCTGGTGGATCAGTGTCTAGGGGGACAACTGAAGACTGCTGGTGGATCAGTGTCTAGGGGGACAAGTCCAATCATGTGGAAATAAATGAACAGAAGTCTCTGAGTGGTGCATTTCTATCTGCAAAGTTTTATAAATGTGTCCCATCCACAAAACAGAATCCAATTGAAAAAGAGATAGAGACGCAAGACAGCGATGAAAGACAGTGACTAGTCAACAACATCCCAAAACAGATGAATAGAGCCCAAAGATAGACCAGGGGGTGGCAAACCCTCCGCATGCAGAGCTACCACAGGCTTTTTGCTGCTAATCAGCTGCTCACCAGGACATTGATTGGCTGAATCAGATGTGTTGTAGCCGGGCTGGTGCAAAAGCCTGAATAATACTCAGTATCTCTCCTGGATGAAGGTTGGCCACCCCTGTTCTAGATCAATAGACAGAATCACCACAACCCAAGAGCCTGTATCTCACACCACTTACCAACTGACTGCGCTGCGTGTTGGTGGATTTCTGTCATAAGGTATAACAATGGTTTATCAATTAAGTTATTGTGAAGGAAGTCATACCAACTCAGCTGTGAGAATCGCCCAGGTTTGAGGTGTGCCAAAAATAGGTAGGTCATGCATCCGTTCAAGACTCTGGTGAGGCGGTCAGATTCCTCATAATCTATAGCACATGCTTATCTAAATTAACAACAACTGCTGGGAGAATGCCACCCCAAGCAGAGGCCATACCTGAAGCGATTTAGACACGGTTGTGGGGAACGGTAGGGTTGATGCGCGCTGAGTGCAAGAATTGATGCTCAGGTGACAGGTCAAGACATTTTCGCTAAAGTCTGCGCGGATTATAGGGTCGTTATTTTACATTGACCTGCCTGGTCCTGAGATTTTAAACCTCAGTGGTAGTGTTTCACACCTCTCCATGCATTGCAAATATTGGATCATATGCGCAGAGTTGTGCAGAGATTGTGTATCTTAAACGCAACCACATAACGTTACACAGACTATCCAAATCCTCCTGCCATCATCACCTGCATCGACTTGATAAACAGGGATGATACTCTCCCAGTAAGCGGCCCACACTAATTAGTAAACAGAAGGGGAATTTATTTGGGCCGGGTAGCAAACTGAATAGGAATCCGTTTCTATAGCAACAAGCCAAATACTAACTAAGTTAATAAACAGTAGTAATCTGGGTGCATTTAGTTAAGTCATTTATCAAAGTAAGTTATTAAAATAGTAGATGAGACAATAGGGTAGTTAAAATGGGCAGTATAACGTCAGCTGGGTTGGTGAGTCAACGATAGAACAATACCAACATTTGTTTAGCAAGCCACAAAGTGGGGCATTATAATTCATGAATAGCAAAGTGTTTAGCTAGTAACTATACTGTAGCTAGTTTAGACTCGGCTAACCATAGTTACATGTAATGTAGTTAGCTAGCTTTGTTAGCGATTCAATGTGTAGCTAAAACTTTAACTTACTCAAAGCCCTCTATCAAGCAACTGCAACCTATTACTTTATTGTACGACAATGTTGCTGATACTGATACGTTTAGCTAGGTTAGCTTGTTGGCTAGATAGCTACTTTGATGCATTACCCATAAATCGTTACAAACCTTTGCTCTTCCAGCTTCTATTTTCCTCTGTCGTTCATCTTCGTCCATGTCTTGGTTGAAACACAACCATTAAAGGTTACGGACAAACGTCCTGAAATCGCTGATTATTCCACTAAAACCTTTTACTTTCTTGTACCTCGGATGGAAAAATCTTCGGAACAACTGTCAATATGAAATTCAATATGGCCGCCATGTCGTTTTAGCACCGCCCTTATCAAGTTTCCTCCGCTAATATGGCCAATCAACACACTCGGAGCGAATTTCCCAGCCAATAGCATTCATGCTCTCTTTCTGTTTACATGCACTGAAAAAACTCCCTCCCACATTCTACAGGTCCCTGACTGACAAGTTACAAACCAATCAGAGGACTGAATGGTGAAGCTAAACTTTGATTGAAAAGGGAATTAGCCAATACATGTAGAGAGTCACAGACATAGTCCACCCATACACTTCTATTTTAAAAATGTGTGCCTGTTTTTGATTGGATCATGAAGCTTTTTAAACCAACTACTCCACCTATGCAAACGGCGCACTAAATGCCCGGGGGAAATGAGTTAACCAGTAGCAGCATAGCGTTGCCTTTCACAAGTTCAACTATCAACTGAAGTATCTTGACTATGGATTTTGTCCACTAACAACTACATATTAGAGCTCTTCATGGGTCCACCCGGACACGAATACCCGAGACCAGGTCCGGGTCCAAATTTCAAACTTGTGCGGGTTGGTTCCGGTTTAGTTGCATTCACGCAGCACAATTCTGATATTTTTTTCCTCTAATCTTTTCAAGTGAGGTCTTTTTCAGAGCTGATCTGATTGGTCAAAATAGACACATCGAAATGTACTGGGGGAGGGTTGGTCCAAATAGGGAGGGTTGTCAAACTATTTATTTTTTTTTTGCTTTGGGGGGGATGTTGTTTTTTTTTGCTTTGGGGGGTTGTTGTGTTTTTTTTTATTGAGCACATGGGAGGGTAGTGCGTTTTTCCCTCGTTTACATTTGCTCTTCTGCTCATACTTTCCCTATAAATAATGGTTGGACTTACTTTTGATATTATGCTAATAAAGTTTAGAAATGTTTGTGAAGGTTTGGTATGGTGTGGCTATTATTAAGCTTTAGCCACTGCAGGCCTATGATATGACGGCACTGCGCCCCAGAGCTCCAACTGACTCCTACAGGTGAACTTGAGGGGAGGAAGACTGTTTCAGGCCTACCAGAGTTACTCCTGTAATCTAACAATATAATACTTATCTTTATTCATTTTTTTAATCAAAATATTTTGTATGTCTATATCTGTATAGCAGACGCAGCAGCCATCTGACATAAAGAAATGCATGTTGGTGTTGTAGCATGCCACTGGCATTTCTCTACCTCTCTCTCGGGTTGGGCCTAAGCTTCTCTGTTTTCTAGAGGCTATAAATATTTGTTACAATTTTAATGTTGTCAAGCACCAAACCCGCACTGCTCACTTAACCCGCAAGCCAGCCACACAAATATGTCAGATGAAACACTGGCCAACTGGTGACTGAAGTCAGCTTGCAAGCTCTCCTTCACAAGGACTCACTAGAGCGTGATGGAATAAGGAAATCCCAGGCCAGCCAAACCCCCCCCCCCCCCCCCCCATTTTCTGTTTGTCCAGATTGACACTTGGTATTTATTAGGATCCCCATTAGCCACTGCAAAAGCATCAGCTACTCTTCCTGGGGTCCACATAAACATGACATAGTACAGAACATTATTAGTCAAGGACCGAAATACATTTAAAATGTCACACATAGTTTACACATCAGTACATACACACAATATCTAGGACTAATACAAAGTACAGTGCAAATTACAATATATATAACATGTCTGTGTCTCTTCTCAGTCCCCTTTGTGCAGTAAGGTGTTCTTTTATCTGTTTTTTAAAACTTGTTACCTGTTGTGGCAGAGTTCCATGTAGTCATGGCTCTATTTAATACTGTGCGTTTCCCAGCCTTGGTTCTGGACCTGGGGACTAGTCTATTTATTGTGGTGTTGAAAATGCAAACCATGACATTGAAGTGCACGAAGTCAATATGCTTTGTTTATTGGTTGTGTGGTGCATTGGCACCGAAACCAGCCCCTCTCACCCAGTACATTTTGATCAGAATTGGGCTGCCTGTGTGAACACAGCCTTTGATTGTCATCTGGTCTTGGGTCTATGTAACTACAGCCGATAGACCAGAGTGGGCCCGAATGGACACGATCATGGCTCTATATAAGCTATAGCCTTCAAACTCAACGCTGGACTTCAAAACCAGTTCCACTACTTTTTTTTGTTCCCCTCCAATCAGGGCCTGATTTAGACCTGGGACACCAGACGGGTGTATTTAACTATCAGGTAGAACGGGAAATCAGTACGCTCCAGACCTCATAAGGTAAGAGTTGAATACCCCTGACCTATGGCATATTTATTTTAAGCTATTAAGGTGAATGTATTGACTTATAGAAAGAGCAAAAAAAAAATGTCACTCTGGTATGTTAGGGTGTGGGTTGTGTCTAGCTCGGGTTGTCCTCGGGTCCATTCAGGTATGGGTCGTGTCTAGCTCGGGTTGTCCTCGGGTCCATTCGGGTATGGGTTGTGTCTAGCTCGGGTTGTCCTCGGGTCCATTCGGGAATGGGTCGTTTCTAGCTCAGGTTGTCCTCGGGTCCATTCAGGTATGGGTCGTGTCTAGCTCGGGTTGTCCTCGGGTCCATTCGGGTATGGGTCGTGTCTAGCTCGGGTTGTCCTCGGGTCCATTCGGGTATGGGTCGTGTCTAGCTCAGGTTGTCCTCGGGTCCATTCGGGTATGGGTCGTGTCTAGCTCAGGTTGTCCTCGGGTCCATTCGGGTATGGGTCGTGTCTAGCTCAGGTTGTCCTCAGGTCCATTCGGGTATGGGTCGTGTCTAGCTCAGGTTGTCCTCGGGTCCATTCGGGTATGGGTCGTGTCTAGCTCGGGTTGTCCTCGGGTCCATTCGGGTATGGGTCGTGTCTAGCTCAGGTTGTCCTCGGGTCCATTCGGGTATGGGTCGTGTCTAGCTCAGGTTGTCCTCGGGTCCATTCGGGTATGGGTCGTGTCTAGCTCAGGTTGTCCTCGGGTCCATTCGGGTATGGGTCTGATTGTTTTCAGGTCCGGGCACCGACGGACATACCATTAAACAGAAATAAAAATCTCTGCTTGAGGCATAAATAAATAATACAAAAAACAGCAGTAAGGCCAAATTCAATGTTTCATCAACTATTTTTGATACCTACATGGGTCCTAAAATTCTAAAGTAAATAGCTAAATGATCCTTGGTATGACCATCTTAAAACAATTCCATATGTTAGCTCAGTAGAAACCTAGCCCCGGGCCCATAGACTCGAGGCGGTTAAAAGGTCATATATTTTTACAGTTAAATTATGTCTTTACTATAAATATTTTTTTTTAAACGAGGAGGGCTGGGGCCTCCAAATGATTAAGTTTGTCCCTGGGTCCAGGTCCAACTTTTTGGACAGGAGAAGACCTCCAATCTCTCCAATAAAGACTCAATTTATAAATTTTCAGCCCAGAGCTTCTCATTCCAGACCCTATTTGGGTGCCAATCTGGTATGATTAAATGACCACCCAAGTTTATACCAATTTCTACCAGTCTGTATGTTGATTGCATATATTACTTTCTATTCTTATCCCAAACCATTTCACTGACCCTTGCTAACATTTCTTTAATTACCTTACTGGGTTGTTGTTCAAGAGAAATAACCTGCTTGTGTAGGCTCAGATGGTAAACAATCACCTAGGATCAAGACCATAACCAGGAAAGGTAACCAAGCAGTAGGCGTGGCTTGGTTGGCATAAACAGTTGTGTCCCTTAGTAACCAGGTAAGTGGTCTCAGTTTGGCGTAGAGACTGAAAGCTGATCGAAAGGTGTGTGAGGTACGGCTAAAGAGCTACAGGTAAATTGGGGACGGGGGAGTGGGGGTGTGTACAGCGGTGACCCTCAGTCACTTATTGCTGTGTGTGTGTGTGTGTGTGTGTGTGGACAACTTCACAGTGTGGAGAATACAGTACTCTCCAAATGACTAATCTCATGCTTGACCAGATGACCCGACTCAAACTCAGGCTGCTGGAGAAGGTAATTGATTATTTGATTGAGTTTTTAAAGTTTTGGATATCAAATAATCATCTGATCATTTACTTTGATAGACAGAAAGGCCATGTTTTTAACTTATGAGTGAAACTAAAAGTAGTAAAAGAGGCAATCTTTTCTGATGTTGTAAGTTCTGGCTGCACATGGCCTCGTTGACTGCTGACTACTCCCCTCCTGCTAGTCTTCATGTCCACAGCGACTGGAGAACGAGAGGGACAACAAGGACAGCAGAGCAGAGTCTGCCCTACCCACCAGTAAGACTACAAAAGGTTTGAAAATAAATATTGTAATGAAACGTTGAAGTACAAGCAAACCCTGATTGTTCCTTTTTGTGTGACTGTGTTTTCTGATGTTACTCCTAATTCGGATTGGCCAAGGAGTTTTGATGGACAGGCGGATGCGCTGCACAGTGTGCTGAGACGAAAAAAGGACCTGCTGCAAAGACTGAGGGTATGACATCATTATTAAGTTATTTATCAACATCACCATTATCATCATCATCAAACTCACATAACTTTGTCTGTGTGTGTGTTGCCTGCAGGAGCAGCACATGTTGGAGAACCTGAGCAGACCTTACACCTGGGGTGGGACAGGGAGACGGTACCGCCCAGACCTCCTCCTGACCTTCTGCCTCCTCTTCCGGCCCCCATCCATATCTACCAGCCTGCCCCTGCACCCCCAGTAAATGGTGAGACAAAAATCCTTCTATTTCCCTCCCTCTTGCTCTGCTTTTTCTATTTCTCTCATACACAGACAGCTGATGCTATTTCTCTCTTACGCACAGACAGCTGATGCTCTCTCTTACACACAGACAGCTGATGCTATTTCTCTCTTACACACAGACAGCTGATGCTATTTGTCTCTTACACACAGACAGCTGATGCTATTTGTCTCTTACACACAGACAGCTGATGCTATTTGTCTCTTACACACAGACAGCTGATGCTATTTGTCTCTTACACACAGACAGCTGATGCTATTTGTCTCTTACACACAGACAGCTGATGCTATTTCTCTCTTACACACAGACAGCTGATGCTATTTGTCTCTTACACACAGACAGCTGATGCTATTTGTCTCTTACACACAGACAGCTGATGCTATTTCTCTCTTAGACAGACAGCTGATGCTATTTCTCTCTTAGACAGCTGATGCTATTTCTCTCTTAGACAGCTGATGCTATTTCTCTCTTAGACAGACAGCTGATGCTATTTCTCTCTTAGACAGACAGCTGATGCTATTTCTCTCTTAGACAGACAGCTGATGCTATTTCTCTCTTAGACAGACAGCTGATGCTATTTCTCTCTTAGACAGACAGCTGATGCTATTTCTCTCTTAGACAGACAGCTGATGCTATTTCTCTCTTAGACAGACAGCTGATGCTATTTCTCTCTTACACAGACAGCTGATGCTATTTCTCTCTTAGACAGACAGCTGATGCTATTTCTCTCTTAGACAGCTGATGCTATTTCTCTCTTAGACAGACAGCTGATGCTATTTCTCTCTTAGACAGCTGATGCTATTTCTCTCTTAGACAGACAGCTGATGCTATTTCTCTCTTACACAGACAGCTGATGCTATTTCTCTCTTACACAGACAGCTGATGCTATTTCTCTCTTAGACAGACAGCTGATGCTATTTCTCTCTTACACAGACAGCTGATGCTATTTCTCTCTTACACAGACAGCTGATGCTATTTCTCTCTTACACAGACAGCTGATGCTATTTCTCTCTTAGACAGCTGATGCTATTTCTCTCTTAGACAGACAGCTGATGCTATTTCTCTCTTAGACAGACAGCGGATGCTATTTCTCTCTTACACAGACAGCTGATGCTATTTCTCTCTTAGACAGCTGATGCTATTTCTCTCTTAGACAGACAGCTGATGCTATTTCTCTCTTACACAGACAGCTGATGCTATTTCTCTCTTAGACAGCTGATGACAGCTGATGCTATTTCTCTCTTACACAGACAGCTGATGCTATTTCTCTCTTACACAGACAGCTGATGCTATTTCTCTCTTACACAGACAGCTGATGCTATTTCTCTCTTACACAGACAGCGGATGCTATTTCTCTCTTACACAGACAGCGGATGCTATTTCTCTCTTAGACAGCTGATGCTATTTCTCTCTTACACAGACAGCTGATGCTATTTCTCTCTTACACAGACAGCTGATGCTATTTCTCTCTTACACAGACAGCGGATGCTATTTCTCTCTTACACAGACAGCGGATGCTATTTCTCTCTTAGACAGCTGATGCTATTTCTCTCTTAGACAGACAGCGGATGCTATTTCTCTCTTAGACAGACAGCGGATGCTATTTCTCTCTTAGACAGCTGATGCTATTTCTCTCTTACACAGACACAGACAGCTGATGCTATTTCTCTCTTACACAGACAGCTGATGCTATTTCTCTCTTAGACAGCATGATTTCAGCAGCTGATGCTATTTCTCTCTTACACAGACAGCTGATGCTATTTCTCTCTTAGACAGCTGATGCTATTTCTCTCTTACACAGACAGCTGATGCTATTTCTCTCTTAGACAGCTGATGCTATTTCTCTCTTAGACAGACAGCTGATGCTATTTCTCTCTTAGACAGACAGCTGATGCTATTTCTCTCTTAGACAGACAGCTGATGCTATTTCTCTCTTAGACAGACAGCTGATGCTATTTCTCTCTTAGACAGACAGCTGATGCTATTTCTCTCTTAGACAGACAGCTGATGCTATTTCTCTCTTAGACAGACAGCTGATGCTATTTCTCTCTTAGACAGACAGCTGATGCTATTTCTCTCTTAGACAGACAGCTGATGCTATTTCTCTCTTAGACAGACAGCTGATGCTATTTCTCTCTTAGACAGACAGCTGATGCTATTTCTCTCTTAGACAGACAGCTGATGCTATTTCTCTCTTGCTATTTCACAGACAGCTGATGCTATTTCTCTCTTACACAGACAGCTGATGCTATTTCTCTCTTACACAGACAGCTGATGCTATTTCTCTCTTACACAGACAGCTGATGCTATTTCTCTCTTACACAGACAGCTGATGCTATTTCTCTCTTACACAGACAGCTGATGCTATTTCTCTCTTAGACAGACAGCTGATGCTATTTCTCTCTTGCTATTTCTCTCTTAGACAGACAGCTGATGCTATTTCTCTCTTAGACAGCTGATGCTATTTCTCTCTTGATGCTATTTCAGACAGCTGATGCTATTTCTCTCTTAGACAGCTGATGCTATTTCTCTCTTAGCTATTTCTCTCTTAGACAGCAGCTGATGCTATTTCTCTCTTACACAGACAGCTGATGCTATTTCTCTCTTAGACAGACAGCGGATGCTATTTCTCTCTTAGACAGACAGCTGATGCTATTTCTCTCTTAGACAGCTGATGCTATTTCTCTCTTAGACAGACAGCTGATGCTATTTCTCTCTTAGACAGACAGCTGATGCTATTTCTCTCTTAGACAGACAGCGGATGATGCTATTTCTCTCTTACACAGACAGCTGATGCTATTTCTCTCTTACACAGACAGCTGATGCTATTTCTCTCTTACACAGACAGCGGATGCTATTTCTCTCTTAGACTGATGCTATTTCTCTCTTAGACAGCAGCAGCAGCTGATGCTATTTCTCTCTTACACAGACAGCGGATGCTATTTCTCTCTTAGACAGCTGATGCTATTTCTCTCTTAGACACAGACAGCTGATGCTATTTCTCTCTTACACAGACAGCTGATGCTATTTCTCTCTTAGACAGACAGCTGATGCTATTTCTCTCTTACACAGACAGCTGATGCTATTTCTCTCTTACACAGACAGCTGATGCTATTTCTCTCTTACAGCTGATGACAGCAGCGGATGCTATTTCTCTCTTAGACAGCGGATGCTGATGCTATTTCTCTCTTAGACAGCTGATGCAGACAGCTGATGCTATTTCTCTCTTAGACAGACAGCTGATGCTATTTCTCTCTTACACAGACAGCGGATGCTATTTCTCTCTTACACAGACTATTTCTCTCTTACACAGACAGCGGATGCTATTTCTCTCTTAGATGCTATTTCTCTCTTACACAGACAGCTGATGCTATTTCTCTCTTACACAGACAGCTGATGCTATTTCTCTCTTACAGACAGCGGATGCTATTTCTCTCTTAGACAGCGGATGCTATTTCAGCAGACAGCTGATGCTATTTCTCTCTTGAGACAGACAGCTGATGCTATTTCTCTCTTAGACAGACAGCTGATGCTATTTCTCTCTTACACAGACAGCGGATGCTATTTCTCTCTTACACAGACAGCGGATGCTATTTCTCTCTTACACAGACAGCGGATGCTATTTCTCTCTTAGACAGACAGCTGATGCTATTTCTCTCTTACACAGACAGCTGATGCTATTTCTCTCTTACACAGACAGCTGATGCTATTTCTCTCTTAGACAGCTGATGCTATTTCTCTCTTAGACAGCTGATGCTATTTCTCTCTTAGACAGCTGATGCTATTTCTCTCTTAGCTATTATTTCTCTCTTACACAGACAGCGGATGCTATTTCTCTCTTACACAGACAGCGGATGCTATTTCTCTCTTACACAGACAGCTGATGCTATTTCTCTCTTAGACAGCTGATGCTATTTCTCTCTTAGACAGACAGCTGATGCTATTTCTCTCTTACACAGACAGCTGATGCTATTTCTCTCTTAGACAGACAGCGGATGCTATTTCTCTCTTAGACAGCTGATGCTATTTCTCTCTTAGACAGACAGCTGATGCTATTTCTCTCTTACACAGACAGCGGATGCTATTTCTCTCTTACACAGACAGCGGATGCTATTTCTCTCTTACACAGACAGCTGATGCTATTTCTCTCTTACACAGACAGCTGATGCTATTTCTCTCTTAGACAGCGGATGCTATTTCTCTCTTAGACAGCTGATGCTATTTCTCTCTTAGACAGCTGATGCTATTTCTCTCTTACACAGACAGCTGATGCTATTTCTCTCTGACACAGACAGCTGATTCTATTTCTCTCTTACACAGACAGCTGATGCTATTTCTCTCTTGGTCTGTAGTTGCCCCAGCAGCCTACTACCTTCATACAGCAGTTACCACAGCAACAGCCCCTCATACAACAGATGCCCCCTCCTCAGCCAAACCATGCACCACGGTCTGGGAGCATCAAAGGTAAACACACACACACAAATGCCAAATGCAGCTACTTCTGTGCGTGTGTGTGCATAATGTTAATTTTCATGTATGTGTGTGTTAGACATGGTGGAGCTGATGT
Source organism: Oncorhynchus clarkii lewisi (assembly GCF_045791955.1). NCBI lineage: Eukaryota > Metazoa > Chordata > Actinopteri > Salmoniformes > Salmonidae > Oncorhynchus > Oncorhynchus clarkii. The sequence continues at coordinate 16,456,749 of NC_092153.1, forward strand.
TGATGCAGAATGCACAACATGATGCTGAAAGCAATGTCTCCCACGGCCCTGTCACCACCTAACCCAGGACAGGTCCGTTTCACACACACCCACATCATTTATGTCAAATCAAATCGTATTTATCACAAGCGCCGAATACAACAGTTGTAGACCTTACTGTGAAATGCTTACTTACAAGCTCTTAACCAACAATGTAGCTCAAGAAAGAGTTAAGAAAATACAAAATATTTCAATGTAGTCTATCAGTCAATGTAAATAGTCCAGATGGCCATTTGATTAATTGTTCAGCATGTTTGATAAGCATTGTTTTGGTATAGCCAAATATGATGGTTTTATGGAGAATTTGCTTCTTGGTACTGGCAACATGTTGTAAATTCAAATGTGTAGGCCTACTATGATTTGTGGCTGCTACAGAGAATATGCAAATGATAAAGGTCTGTAAACATGCATCAGGACTTCAAAAGAAATAAAACAAGATTTGCAAACATGCATCTTGATCGGTTTTATTCTGTATTTAATCCAAAACACATCTGTCAAACCTGGCCTCTTGGCAATGACCCTCACCACAAGTAGAAGTCAAACTGTACTTAAAACTAACTTAAGTTATTCTTCCAGCAAATGCAAAAATAAAAACATCAGATTAGTTAGGAAACCAAATAATCTCATAATCCAAAACAAAGTTGCTCGTATTCATTGTCCAACCGTCATTTCTAAAAGTTATGTATGACGTATTAGTCAAATGATCCATGAATTATTTTAACTCCCTGAAGTCCGACCACACACACCCCCACCGCATGCACATGAAACAAACATAATTATCGTATGATTAACGTGATCAACTCTGGTACAGAGGCATGATGGGATACAGAGAAAAGAATTGGACTCTTTCCCATGTAAGGAAAATGGCAAGAGGGTAAGACCACTAAGTGAAGATGAAGTTAGGAGGGAAAGAAAGGTAGAGAGAGAGAGGGCGCAACAGAGAGGTAGAGAAATGAGGTAAGGGGGACTATTCCGGACTGAGCTGAATTGTGGCTCGTCCACGTTAAGGCATGGATATAAACCCACTAACTCTTATTAGAAATATAGGTGTATATATTATCTATAATCTACTGGTACATATCTACGCCTCTGTGGTGTGTACCATTGCAAACTAGTCAGCAGATACTGTTAATACATACCAATATATATGTAATACACCCAGTACTATGAGTGGAAATACTAGTTCCTATTGGATCTCATGTAGAAGTACTGGTTCCTATTGGATCTCATGTAGAGGGGAGAAGGGATCTAGGTGTAGTGACAGAGAGATGGAAGGAGAGTCAGAGACTGCAGCTTGTGACATTGAGTAGACAGAGGTCTGTATAGCGAACCAGTAAGTCATCCCACCACCAGACCTACACTAGCAGTAGATAGCAGATGTATGGGGGGGGTCATGCTGTGTGAACACATTATCAAAAATGTTTGGCACACAAACACATGTCCCGAAGATTTTTCATTATGTTGAGCGATGCCACGGTGAGAAAGTCTGTATGTGCGTGTGTGTGTGTGTGTAAGGCGAGGCTATCGGAACACCCCCACGTTGATTGACAGGGCCACCTCTGTCTTCCTGGTCTTGATTGGCCCCATTTTCTTCTCTGGTCCCACCCCTCGGTTGGTCTCAACTTCAGCCCCCACACCCTGCCCTCTACAGGAGTAAAGAGGAAATAGTATCAACGTAAACCGTAGACATTTACTTATGTATTTATATTAACTTTAACTAGAAATACACTTTCTTGTAAAGCTAATGTCATACACGAAAAGCTGTGGATATTTTAAGAAGCCCCACCCTTTCCTGCGTTGCTCCTTCTCTTCCCTCAACCTCTGCTCATCCTGTTGGGTGCTAAAGTCCCGGTTATTGTCAATCAACAGGTTCTGTCCAATCAGAAAAACACCATGTTACTGTCGACGTATTATCTCATCAGAAAACCATGTCACATTCAATAAGCAAGTTTTGTCCAATTAAAGCTGAGCAGGCGTGGAAAGCAACCAATACGATGAACCACAGGAGGTGCATTTGTTACCTTGACACCGATGATGTCACCGTCTTTAAGGTGGAAAGGCGCTCCGAGCAGAGACTCCGCCTTTTTCTTCTTCTTCCGTTTGGACACCTGCTGGCTCTGTGTGCACGCATCAATAACAAGCGCCAGGAAGAGTCATAAAATAAACCACAGGAGAGTGACAACAAAACATCAGGCTCCCTCCCTTCACATCTCTTACCCAGTTGGAGAAAGTCTCCCAGGTGTGTGTGTGTGGCTGGTGCTTGGCCAGTAGCAGGGAGTCAGGAGAGAGGCCGTATGTTGAGGCCAAGGCAGAGCGTAGCGATCTGGGGGAAGGGTCTCGAGAAGCATCCCAGACCAGGTCCTCTGGAGGGTAGTAACCCCGCTCCCCTGGCACCCCCATCTGGACACGCAGCAACACCTCCTTGGGACTGGGGGAGGGAGGAATGGGGCAATAAGATGGAGGGAGAGGAAGAAAAGAGCGAGGGAGGGAGGGATAACAACAGATCCAGAAATCATGCTTCCGGTATCTGCTTAACTGACCAATGAGAGTAGAATAACCCCAGGCTTACCCAAGATCCTCTTCTCTCAGTAGCTGCTGCACACAAAACTCCACCCCACTGCTCAACTTCAACTTCCTGTGAACAGATACTTGTTGAGAAAAAGAAAGGGACGAGAGGAGATGGACAGAAGTGAGAGGGAGGAGTGTGTGTGTACCTGAGTGTGTGTTGTTGTCCTCTGAGGATACGGGTTAGTCTCTGTCCCTCCAGCTGCCACACACGCAGAAACGCAGGAGTGGGCACACAAACATACTGCAGCTCCGGCAGGGTCAGCACCTAACACACAGAGTATTAACACACACAGCATGGACAGACACAGACTGGAAGGAGCAGTATCAACACACACACTACCTGAGTCTTCAGCTCTTCCAGTGTAGCCTCCTCTGAGATCTCCACCTGTCCCACAGTCCTCAGCTCCACCATGGCCCCGCCCACTAAACACACACACATTTTAACCAGTGGACTTAGTTTCATACTGTGTGTGTGTGTGTGTCTCACCTGTAGTCATATCCTCCAACCTCTGACCCTCCGTGGACCCCGCGGCCATGCCGTTGACCTCTGTTTCCATGGAGACAACAGAGTAGGCGCTCGGCTCCACATACAGCCAGACTGACAGCTTCAGAAAACCCTGAGAGAGAGAAGGGGGACGTGAGAGAGGGAATACATGTCTGTAGAGAGTAAATGGGGTTGAAAGAGAACAGGAAGTTGAGTGTACCTTGGGAGGAAGTCGTCCCTCAGTAATCACCAGAGCGTCTCCATGACTCATCTTCAGCTCTGAGAGAGACGCCTCCTGGGAAAGAAACGAGAGAGATTGTGGCAGTGAGTGAATAAGAGTGCGGAAAATGTATTCCACTTCCTGATTTCGCTGAAGCAATAGGGATTATCGTGAGAATAACACCCGACTATGGCCTGTTCTTAAGCCTGACGCGAAACAGAGGTCAGAGGAAACAGCCCTTTGGAGGGTGTTATTCACTGATAATCCCGGGTTCGAGGGCCCTTATTGCTTTAACAAAACAATTGCCGACATATAAAAAAGATGAACAACCTGTTTTCATAAAAAATATATATGTTTTAGACAAACCTCAACTGTTGAGACACATCTTTTCCCAGGGAGATCAAGCTTATTAATTGCCTGGCTGGGCTGTGGGACGCTGAAGGAGCATTGCTAATTCAAATTAAGCTGTTAACAGGCATTACCTGGGGGATTGTCGTGAATAACTCCCTGTATCAACCAATCAGCATCCAAACAACCAGTTTTATAATTCTGGTTACTCACCTCATCCATCAAAGCCTCTCCCACCTCCTCACACCAGTCCAGCCTCCTTAGATGCCAACCGTCCCCTGTACACACAACACACATACCATTACACCACTACACCATTAACCCAACACCATTAACACAAATGCACACACAAGGGAGAAGGGACATACTCTTATAATCCAATAGTTTTACCTTCAAGTCTTGCTGACTCCAACATTTTCTTGAGACACTACAATAGAATGTATAGATAGGATTAGCAGTCATTAGCAGAGAAGCAGATACACTGTCTGACAGAGAGACAGACACAGGCAGGCAGGCAGGCAGACCAGCAGACCAAACGATACGCAGTCATTCCCCACCTGTTTAACTGTGCTAGACCGCTCTACAATGATTTCCCCCTCCAAGCCAGAGGAGGGTGCTGTCCCCACACTGAAGTACAGGAACAGCTGTGTGTCTTTGGGGGCCGTTCCAGGGCAGAGGGACAGGGAGGTCATCAGCCTAACCCCAGCGTCACGAACGCTCAGCTCCTCACACACTGTGGGAGGCAACACACACAGCTTGACGTTCAGGTAAATACATTCAGGTAAATTGCCAGTGGCACACCGGGCCATTGCCAACTGAAAGCTACTGCCCCCCCCCCCCCAAAAAAAAAATCTATATCAGGTGATTTTATCTTTAGTTTGCGGGTTGAGCAAGCTAGCCCATAATAACCTACCCTCCATACACAAATAATTACAATTTACTTGACAATATCACATTTAAATTGATTGGATGGAAAAAAATAAAACGTCTCGCATTCTCAAAAAGGGTGTTGTGTTATTGTTGCGATTTTGAACAGTCAGCAGGCTACAGTTGTAGGGCCAATAAAATCCGTTTTATCTTTAGCTACATTTTTCCCAGTTTCCGAGTTCTCAGGTTTTCACTATCAAAATCACTCTTATTTAATGATAGAAAAACAACAAAAATGTAATATTTTAAATCCACAACAATGCTTAAACCACATCGGTAGACCACTTTTAAGATCTGGGAAAAATCCCAAATGTTTTTTAAAAATTATATTGCTCACCTTGCAAGAGACCATTGTGTTTGTCTAGCGGTGTAGAGCTACTGTACCATGGAGCCTACAATATACATGTGATGGCAGAGTTTGCAAAACAAATGCCCACCCTATTTATACAAATCTTCCTGAAATAATTGTGCCAGGTAGGCCTCCTGTGTAGTCAACATTTAACTGGGAAGGTTATGGAAAGCCTTGAGAAACTTTCATTCAAACAGAGCATGATGACAAAACTGTGCATTGCAAAGATTTAACGAAGACTTTGGCCAAGCATCTTAAATACCTGTGTTTCATACCCATTGTTGTCTTATAATATCTACCAGTAAATGCTAAGTTGAAACATATTTCCTTCATACCCTACCAACAACCCTACTACTGTCCTTCTTCTGTGTGCAGCTCCACACAACAACCAGTGGCGAGCTGCTCACTCTTGCTGCCCGACAGATGAACTAGTCAGTGAGCGTGTGATAATCTACATAAAGAACTAACAGCTTTGGGAATTTTGTCGTTTTTTTCAACAATTATACATATAACCTAGATTGAAAATAGAATTATTACAATATTATTTTGGGGGGGCCATTGACGTGGAGGTTTGACTGGCCTGGAGGGCTTCCAAAACCTACCCGGGCCAGCAGGCAGCCCTGTATGTCGAGCCCTGCATCAATACATACATACATACATACAATTAGGACGAAGTAAGAGTTAGATGTGTTTATGTGTGAGCGTCATTGGGTGTTACAGTACCTGGGGGCAGGAATTTCCCTGTACGGTCCACCTGCCTCAGACAGCATGCCACACCTGGACAGAGATACACACACCAGTGAAGAGACAACAAACACATATCTACCATAATAATACTGGCTGTATTAGGAGTGGTAACAGTAACAGTACCTTAACTATAGCTGCTGCTATTAGGAATGGTAACAGTACCTTAACTATAGCTGCTGCTATTAGGAATGGTAACAGTACCTTAACTATAGCTGCTGCTAGTAGGAGTGGTAACAGTACCTTAACTATAGCTGCTGCTATTAGGAATGGTAACAGTACCTCAACTATAGCTGCTGATATTAGGAGTGGTAACAGTACCTTAACTATAGCTGCTGATATTAGGAATGGTAACAGTACCTTAACTATAGCTGCTGCTAGTAGGAGTGGTAACAGTACCTTAACTATAGCTGCTGCTATTAGGAGTGGTAACAGTACCTTAACTATAGCTGCTGCTATTAGGAATGGTAACAGTACCTTAACTATAGCTGCTGCTATTAGGAGTGGTAACAGTACCTTAACTATAGCTGCTGCTATTAGGAGTGGTAACAGTACCTTAACTATAGCTGCTGCTATTAGGAGTGGTAACAGTAACAGTACCTTAACTATAGCTGCTGCTATTAGGAATGGTAACAGTACCTTAACTATAGCTGCTGCTATTAGGAGTGGTAACAGTACCTTAACTATAGCTGCTGCTATTAGGAGTGGTAACAGTAACAGTACCTTAACTATAGCTGCTGCTATTAGGAATGGTAACAGTAACAGTACCTTAACTATAGCTGCTGCTATTAGGAGTGGTAACAGTACCTTAACTATAGCTGCTGCTATTAGGAGTGGTAACAGTACCTTAACTATAGCTGCTGCTATTAGGAGTGGTAACAGTAACAGTACCTTAACTATAGCTGATGATATTAGGAGTGGTAACAGTACCTTAACTATAGCTGCTGCTATTAGGAATTGTAACAGTAACAGTACCTTAACTATAGCTGCTGCTATTAGGAATGGTAACAGTAACAGTACCTTAACTATAGCTGCTGCTATTAGGAGTGGTAACAGTACCTTAACTATAGCTGCTGCTATTAGGAGTGGTAACAGTAACAGTACCTTAACTATAGCTGCTGCTATTAGGAATGGTAACAGTAACAGTACCTTAACTATAGCTGCTGCTATTAGGAGTGGTAACAGTACCTTAACTATAGCTGCTGCTATTAGGAGTGGTAACAGTACCTTAACTATAGCTGCTGCTATTAGGAGTGGTAACAGTAACAGTACCTTAACTATAGCTGATGATATTAGGAGTGGTAACAGTACCTTAACTATAGCTGCTGCTAGTAGGAGTGGTAACAGTACCTTAACTATAGCTGCTGCTAGTAGGAGTGGTAACAGTACCAGTACCTTAACTATAGCTGCTGCTATTAGGAGTGGTAACAGTAACAGTATCTGACCTATAGCTGCTGCTATTAGGAGTGGTAACAGTACCTTAACTATAGCTGCTGCTAGTAGGAGTGGTAACAGTACCTTAACTATAGCTGCTGCTATTAGGAGTGGTAACAGTAACAGTACCTTAACTATAGCTGCTGCTATTAGGAGTGGTAACAGTAACAGTATCTGACCTATAGCTGCTGCTATTAGGAGTGGTAACAGTATCTGACCTATAGCTGCTGCTATTAGGAGTGGTAACAGTATCTGACCTATAGCTGCTGCTATTAGGAGTGGTAACAGTATCTGACCTATAGCTGCTGCTATTAGGAGTGGTAACAGTAACAGTACCTTAACTATAGCTGCTGCTATTAGGAGTGGTAACAGTACCTTAACTATAGCTGCTGCTATTAGGAGTGGTAACAGTACCTTAACTATAGCTGCTGCTATTGGGAGTGGTAACAGTACCTTAACTATAGCTGCTGATATTAGGAGTGGTAACAGTACCTTAACTATAGCTGCTGATATTAGGAGTGGTAACAGTACCTTAACTATAGCTGATGATATTAGGAGTGGTAACAGTACCTTAACTATAGCTGCTGCTATTAGGAGTGGTAACAGTACCTTAACTATAGCTGCTGCTATTAGGAATGGTAACAGTACCTTAACTATAGCTGCTGCTAGTAGGAGTGGTAACAGTACCTTAACTATAGCTGCTGCTATTAGGAGTGGTAACAGTAACAGTACCTTAACTATAACTGCTGCTAGTAGGAATGGTAACAGTAACAGTACCTTAACTATAACTGCTGCTATTAGGAGTGGTAACAGTACCTTAACTATAGCTGCTGCTATTAGGAGTGGTAACAGTAACAGTACCTTAACTATAACTGCTGCTATTAGGAGTGGTAACAGTACCTTAACTATAGCTGATGATATTAGGAATGGTAACAGTAACAGTACCTTAACTATAGCTGCTGCTATTAGGAATGGTAACAGTACCTTAACTATAGCTGCTGCTATTAGGAGTGGTAACAGTACCTTAACTATAGCTGCTGCTATTAGGAGTGGTAACAGTACCTTAACTATAGCTGCTGATATTAGGAGTGGTAACAGTACCTTAACTATAGCTGCTGATATTAGGAGTGGTAACAGTACCTTAACTATAGCTGATGATATTATGAGTGGTAACAGTACCTTAACTATAGCTGCTGCTATTAGGAATGGTAACAGTACCTTAACTATAGCTGATGATATTAGGAATGGTAACAGTAACAGTACCTTAACTATAGCTGCTGCTATTAGGAGTGGTAACAGTACCTTAACTATAGCTGCTGCTATTAGGAGTGGTAACAGTACCTTAACTATAGCTGCTGCTATTAGGAGTGGTAACAGTACCTTAACTATAGCTGATGATATTAGGAGTGGTAACAGTACCTTAACTATAGCTGCTGCTAGTAGGAGTGGTAACAGTAACAGTACCTTAACTATAGCTGATGATATTAGGAGTGGTAACAGTAACAGTATTTTTTTTTTCACCTTTATTTAACCAGGTAGGATAGTTGAGAACAAGTTCTCATTTACAATTGCGACCTGGCCAAGATAAAGCAAAGCAGCTCGACACATACAACAACACAGAGTTACACATGGAGTAAAACAAACATACAGTCAATAATACAGTCGAAAAATAAGTCTATATACAATGTGAGCAAATGAGGTGAGATAAGGGAGGTAAAGGCAAAAAAAGGCAATGGTGGCGAAGTAAATACAATATAGCAAGTAAAACACTGGAATGGTAAATTTGCAGTGGAAGAATGTGCAAAGTAGAAATAGAAATAATGGGGTGCAAAGGAGCTAAATAAATAAATACAGTAGGGGGAGAGGTAGTTGTTTGGGCTAAGTACAGGTGCAGTAATCTGTAAACTGCACTGACAGCTGGTGCTTAAAGCTAGTGAGGGAGATAAGTGTTTCCACTTTCAGAGATTTTTGTAGTTCGTTCCAGTCATTGGCAGCAGAGAACTGGAAGGAGAGGAGGAATTGGTTTTGGGGGTGACCAGAGAGATATACCTACTGGAGTACGTGCTACAGGTGGGTGCTGCTATGGTGACCAGCGAGCTGAGATAAGGGGGAACTTTACCTAGCAGGGTCTTGTAGATGACCTGGAGCCAGTGGGTTTGGCGACGAGTATGAAGCGAGGGCCAGGCAACGAGAGAGTACAGGTCGCAGTGGTGGGTAGTATATGGGGCTTTGGTGACAAAATGGATGGCACTGTGATAGACTGCATCAAATTTGTTGAGTAGAGTGTTGGAGGCTATTTTATAGATGACATCACCGAAGTTGAGGATCGGTAGGATGGTCAGTTTTACGAGGGTATGTTTGGCAGCAGGAGTGAAGGATGCTTTGTTGCGAAATAGGAAGCCAATTATAGATTTAACTTTGGATTGGAGATGTTTGATGTGAGTCTGGAAGGAGAGTTTACAGTCTAACCAGACACCTAGGTATTTGTAGTTGTCCACATATTCTACGTCAGAGCCGTCCAGAGTAGTGATGCTGGATGGGCGGGCAGGTGCTGGCAGCAATCGGTTGAATAGCATGCATTTAGTTTTACTTGTATTTAAGAGCAGTTGGAGGCCACTGAAGGAGAGTTGTATGGCATTGAAGCTCGTCTGGAGGGTTGTTAACAGTGTCCAAAGAAGGGCAAGAAGTATACAGAATGGTGTCGTCTACGTAGAGGTGGATCAGAGACTCACCAGCAGCAAGAGCGACATCATTGATGTATACAGAGAAGAGAGTCGGCCCAAGAATTGAACCCTGTGGCACCCCCATAGAGACTGCCAGAGACCCGGACAACAGGCCCTCCGATTTGACACACTGAACTCTATCAGAGAAGAAGTTGGTGAACCAGTAATGGTAGTGGTAGGGAGTGGTAACAGTAACAGTATCTGACCTATAACTGCTGCTATTAGGAGTGGTAACAGTATCTGACCTATAGCTGCTGCTAGTAGGAGTGGTAACAGTAACAGTATCTGACCTATAGCTGCTGCTAGTAGGAGTGGTAACAGTAACAGTATCTGACCTATAGCTGCTGCTAGTAGGAGTGGTAACAGTATCTGACCTATAGCTGCTGCTATTAGGAGTGGTAACAGTATCTGACCTATAGCTGCTGCTATTAGGAGTGGTAACAGTATCTGACCTATAGCTGCTGCTATTAGGAGTGGTAACAGTATCTGACCTATAGCTGCTGCTATTAGGAGTGGTAACAGTATCTGACCTATAACTGCTGCTATTAGGAGTGGTAACAGTATCTGACCTATAGCTGCTGCTATTAGGAGTGGTAACAGTATCTGACCTATAGCTGCTGCTATTAGGAGTGGTAACAGTATCTGACCTATAACTGCTGCTATTAGGAGTGGTAACAGTATCTGACCTATAGCTGCTGCTATTAGGAGTGGTAACAGTATCTGACCTATAGCTGCTGCTAGTAGGAGTGGTAACAGTATCTGACCTATAGCTGCTGCTATTAGGAGTGGTAACAGTATCTGACCTATAGCTGCTGCTATTAGGAGTGGTAACAGTATCTGACCTATAGCTGCTGCTAGTAGGAGTGGTAACAGTATCTGACCAATAGCTGCTGCTAGTAGGAGTGGTAACAGTATCTGACCTATAGCTGCTGCTAGTAGGAGTGGTAACAGTATCTGACCTATAGCTGCTGCTAGTAGGAGTGGTAACAGTATCTGACCTATATCTGCTGCTAGTAGTAGTGGTAACAGTAACAGTATCTGACCTATAGCTGCTGCTAGTAGGAGTGGTAACAGTATCTGACCTATAGCTGCTGCTATTATGAGTGGTAACAGTATCTGACCTATAGCTGCTGCTAGTAGGAGTGGTAACAGTATCAGACAAATAGCTGCTGCTATTAGGAGTGGTAACAGTATCTGACCTATAGCTGCTGTTATTAGGAGTGGTAACAGTATCTGACCTATAGCTGCTGCTAGTAGGAGTGGTAACAGTATCTGACCTATATCTGCTGCTATTAGGAGTGGTAACAGTAACAGTATCTGACCTATAGCTGCTGCTAGTAGGAGTGGTAACAGTATCTGACCTATAACTGCTGCTATTAGGAATGGTAACAGTATCTGACCTATAGCTGCTGCTATTAGGAGTGATAACAGTATCTGACCTATAGCTGCTGCTAGTAGGAGTGGTAACAGTATCTGACCTATAGCTGCTGCTAGTAGGAGTGGTATCAGTATCTGACCTATAGCTGCTGCTAGTAGGAGTGGTAACAGTAACAGTATTTGACCTGCTAGATGCTCCTGTAGCTGCAGCTCCGCTATGGCCCTCTGTTTCACCTCACATAGGAGCTAGAAAAGAACACACACATATTAACATACTAAACACACACATTAACATACTAAACACACACACATTAACATACTAAACACACACACATTAACATACTAAACACACATACCACCGCCACACGCACCCACACACTTGCTAGCTCACCATGTTTCCAGAGGCAGGGACCTTTGCCCTCATCCTCTCCTCCTCTTCCTCCCCCCCTCCTCTTCTTCTTCTCTCTGGTCGGTATTCCACCAGAAGCCAGCGACAGTCTGATGGTGTTGTCACGGTTACCATATCACCACTCACACTGAACACACTGGGAGAGAGAGACATTACACACACAGCCATAGCAAACACACCAACCACACCTCATATCTGTCAGTCACTTACACAGACTGACACAATGCCGCGCACACACACCACGCTGCCCACCTGCTGTCCTGTGTCTGTGGCTCCAGCACCAGCAGTGCGTCTCCATCCTTCAAGGCCAGCTCCTTCAGGGTCCTCTGCATGTCTCCAGGAGGGAATACCCTCCACCCGCTGGCCCCCCCTCCCTCCCCTCCCCTCTTCTCCTGACACAGGAGGCTCTCCTGTGGCTCCCCTAATGCCTCCCTCACCTCTCCTAGAGTCACCCTCCCAGCGAAACCCCTCGACTGCTTCGTCAGCCCCGAGCCTCCTTTCTCTCCCACTCCTCCTCCCTCCCCCCCCTCTTCTTCTCCCAGAGAGGGGCGAACCACGGTCAGCAACACTGGTTCCCACTCAGCTCCTGTTTGGACAGTTGCCCCACAAACCTGAGGAAATAAAGGGGATATGATATGACCCGATGTGATATGACCCGTTCTAGGACGTCCAGTAGAAGTATGTACAATGGTGGATTGTGTTGATTCGAGTGTGTCTCCTCACCTCTCTGCCGTTCCACACAAACAGATCAGTGCCGGACAAGATGCCTGCACTGTAAAGCGACACCTCGTCATCTGAAACACACACGTACTAAAGTTCAGAATCAACTCGCACAGAATTGACATGCTGCAAATGTGTGTGTGTTTAAGTGTGTGTGTGTATGTCTCACCTGTGAGAGTGTTGTAGAGGTGAAGGCCGGCTGGCAGACTTCTGGCCACAGTCAGAGCCATATCCCCCTCCCAGAGATCCTGCTTCTGAACACACACACAGGTTTGAGCTTTTTGCTCAGTGCCATGGCGGCATTAAGGAAGTGCGTTAATGAGTCGGAGGGATGACGTCACCTGGTAGATGATCATTCGCAGGTCTCCTACGGTCCTGCAGCGGTCGAAGGTGAGGTTGGTGGCCTCTTTCTGCTCTATGCTGATTGGCTTAAGAGCTCCGTTCTCCAACCTATAGCGTGGCGCTAGGTGGAGACGCAGCTCAACACTGTTATTGCTTTCCTCAAACTCCTCCCTATAGCAGAGTACACACATACACACAGATAGCCGCAAAACATTGCAAAATACAGTCTTCATTTATGTGTGTGTGTGTGTGTGTGTACACGTGAGTACCGTCTCTGTTGTAGTCTCCTGTTCTCCTCTTCAGCCATCTCTAAGAGGTGAGGGGGAACCTGATACCCAGGATTCCTCAGGGCTGCCAGGGGGAAAATCTAATTTGAAAGACTGTGTACGTTTTCATGTCTCTCCTTCACCATCTCTCTTCCTCTCCCACTCGCATCAAGTTTGGATGTGGCTCCTTGCGCTCACTCACTCTCTCCCTCCCTCACTTTCCTTCTTACGCCTCTCTCCCACACACAAACACACACCCACACACAAACACCCACACACAAACACCCACGTACCTCCAGAAGGCCTGCGTAGCAGTGTCTTCCTATAGAACAGCATGTAGGCACTCTCCTTTCCCTGGTACATTTTCTCTACGTCTCTCTCATGGATCGACGTTACTGTGGAGTCATTCAGATCAAACCAGTGGCTGCCCTGTGGAGAGATGGAGAGAGGAAGAAAGATGCATGGATGAATGAAGATTCAGAGCGAGCGAGAGAAAAAAGATTTAAACATAACCAATTGCAGCATCAACATAGCAGACACACCATCATTAAAGCAGAACCATGAGAGGTCTAACTAGTGTACCTGTGGTTCTGGTGCCGTCTTCGGTTCTGTCTCCAGTCCTGGTTCTGGTAGGTGGTTGGCTGTGTTGTTGTGGACTGGGTCTGGGGTAGAGCTAGAGCCAGGGGTTGGGTGGGCTGGGCTGGAGGGCTGGGTCACCGGGCTAGGGGGGTTGGCTTTCAGGGCCACCCAAGTGCCATTATTGACCAACACAAACACATCACTGTGGTTCTGGAGGAACTGCAGAGGGAGAGAGGAGGCGAGAGGGAGAGGGGGATGAGTGGAAGGATAACATGTAGAACGATGTAGAGGAGATAAGGAAAGCGAAGTGTTTATGTGGCGTTGTGGAGCTCTTGGGGGACGCCCATCAGTCATGTCCTACCTTGCCTATGGGGCCGTGGAGTTTCCTGTACTTCTTGCTCCAGGAAGAACCGATCTTGTCCATCAGTCTCTGACCCAGCTGGTCCAGCAGCACGCTCCTGCTCTCCTCCTACAGGCCAGGAGGGGAACAACACCACATTAAGATCAGATACAGTCACTGGACCTACTGATGATGTGGCCCGTGGTGCTCTCGTTCCATTGGGTTGAACCAGCATGCTTTGCGTTACCTGGGCTATTATGGAGGAGAGTACAGATAGAGGGTCGTCTTTCTCCGGCTCAGTATACGCTCTCACTTCCTTCTTCTTCTGAACCTTGGGTTTGGTATCCTCCTCCTGATACAAACGCATGCGCGGAAATACAAAACACACACACAAACACACAATTCACTATTAGCATATTTAGTGACATACTCTAAGCCTCGATTGTCTGATATGCAATTGTTGTTCTCTCCTCCTCCCTCCCGCGCTCTCTCACCGGCGGTTCCCACAAGCCGAGGTGGTCCATGTCTTTGATGTAGACGTGGTAATGGCCGCCATAACAGCCTCCCTTATGGATGATGACAGAGAAGAGTTCATAGGAGTACTCCGAGTCATCGTCTTCAGTCTGGGACAGAGGGTGACATAGCATAGTCATTATAATGCGACATAACATGTTCTTAAATGGTTTGACATTATATGTACTCTACATGACTTAGTTAAAACAAGAGTAAGTGGCAGTGAAGCATTGCAGATCAATGTGTGTGGTTGTCCAGTACCTGTTCACAGAAGGGCCTGAGGTTGATGGTGAGAGGGAAGGTGTAGCGACCAGTCTCCTTGTAACGCTCGCACCTGGCAAAGTCAAAGTTAAACCTCAACAGAGACACTGTCAGGAAGGGAGGGAGCTTCCTCAGCTTGGCAGACTGCAGAGGGAGAGGGAGAAGGGGAGAGAGAGAGAACGGAGGAGAGGGAGGGAAAGAGGGAGCAAGGGAGAGAGAGTTCTGGAATCAGTACCAATTCTAGAATAAACAAGTACAATTTAAATCCATGCCAATACTCCTACTAACCTTAGCAGCAGTGACTAGTTGGTCACACTGGCCACAGCGGTAGAGGTTACTGCCTTCAAACATCTCCTCTTCCACAAACATGTCCCAGAGCGCCCCTTCCAGGCCACACACACCACGTACACACACCGTCAAGTCCAGGAAGTCCTCCTGAGAGGGAAAGAGAGAGCCAAGAGAAAGAGTTGTAAGCAACAAAGATAGGCGCAGGTACAGATAAACACATGTACCCGTGTTATCTCAATCTCTTCATTCAATGACTCAATCATGGACACTCTTACTGACAGTTGTGGCTGCTTTGTGTGATGTATTGTTGTCTCTACCTTCTTGCCCTTTGTGCTGTTGTCTGTGCCCAATAATGTTTGTACCCTGATTTGTGTTGCTACCATGTCGTGCTGCTGCTGTTATGTTGTGTTGCTATCATGTTGTTGGCATGTGCTGCTGCCATGCTGTTGTTGTCTTAGGGCTCTCTGTATGTAGTGTTGTCTCTCTTGTCGTGATGTGTGTTTTGTCCTATATTTTGAATCCCCCGTCCCCGCAGGATACCTTTTTTTTGTCTTTTGGTAGGCCATCATTATGAATAATCATTTGTCCTTAACTGACTTGCCTAGTTCAATAATGGTTAAATAAATAAAAACCTGTCTCTGGCTGATGTTGCCACACTCTTTGCAGAGAATGCTGTTGACAGTGGTGCCATGGTAGAGGCGCTGGATGAACGCACTGCCGCTGGTGTCCACCAGGGAGTGCTCTAGGGCACTGAACAGAATCCTGTTCAACTCCTGCACATCATGTTGCCTGCTCTCCTACGGGAGAGAGATGAAAGAGAGTGGTAAGCAAAATACTGTAGGAGAAAGCGATGTAGCATTATATAAAGCAAGCCTCATTCTCTAGTTTAGTCCCTGCGTCACACACACCGCCATTCATACACACGCTCGTTCACATGCTCGTGTTCACACACACTACCTCGCTGTTGTTCCATCCGAAGCTGTCAGTGAGATCAGTAGTAGAGGCACTCTGTTGGTCCACCAAGAGTAGACGAGCAAACAGCCTCTGGAGCTCCAATGGAATAACCCTGACCTGAGAGACAGAGTTAATGTACTACTCAAACACACCAATACAAATAAAGACATGCACACAGTGAGGAACACACACAATCCCATGGTTGGTTCTTTACCTTGGCCTCTGGTTTGTCTTTGTCCTCCAGGCAGCCCAATTCCTTTGGACCCAGACTGAACAGCTCCTCTACACACACACACACACAGTATTTCAAATACAGTATGAACCAAAGACAGAACACCAAGTGACCTGACTTGACCTCTCACCTCTGAACTCCGGGGTGAAGAGCAGGGTCTGGAGCAGGGAGTTGAGGTAGCACGTCCCTCCCTGGTTTTTAATCCCACTGAGGTTCACTCTTCCCCGGGGTGGAGGTGGCTCCCCTTCCCCCTTTACAACTCTACCTCCGGAGGGAGCCAGAGAATATCCCTCCCCTTCTTCCTCGAAAAGACTCCCAAACATGGCTGGGCATGCGTCTGTGTTTCTCTTTCCTGTGAAACGCACCTTCTGGGGACTGAATTGAATGTCTAATTGTGTTCACGATCGCGTAGCTAGCTAACCAATGACTCCTCTTGCTATCTCATCTTGGTCTTGCCTAGCTCTCTGTTGATAGTAGTGGGACTGACTCTGAAATAAGACGACTTTACAGGGGTAAACATAGCTATGAATAGAAAAATAGTGTGTTCCCGTATTGTGCTCGAGTAAAAGCAATTATTGTAGTGGTTAACAAACAAGCTATACAATCATTGCCTTTACAACACGAGTTAATTTAGTGTGAACTGAGTTTACAACAGCTAAATTCGGACCGGTGACAGACAACTATCCTACCTGGCTATCTGACTCGTTAGCTATCAAGCAAAACGTGTTTCAGCGTTCCTGACGCAAATAGAGCTTTAACTCCAGAAATATCCTGATGCTTTTTTGGAAAGTTATACTCGAAACCAAACTCTGTCTACATTCCTCTGTTTTAAATAAGAGAAAACACGAAAAAACGTAAATAAAAACACCATTGATGAACAGTGCGCAGCCATAATGTCCAAAGGGTAGAGTGGGGCATTGTGGTAGTTGTAGTGTCGTTTTAAAATCACAGGTTGGCACCTCGGCTGAATAAACTACATGTCCACCAAGTCTTCTCTTCGATTTTGCAAGAGCATCAAGCCTCTTGTAGTTTTTATAACATGGCTTGTCTGTCATCCAGTGGATGTCTCAAACACACACAACTGATAAATCTGAACTGAAATGTGATGCATTTTCTGCTGGTAATCTTAAAGAAGGTTCATACATGGCTACAAACTTGCTGGTCTTTTAACCACCTGTTCAGTTTTTGTGTAAAAGCACTGACACAAGCCACACATTTTAAAGGTATACTTTGGGATTTTGGCAATGAAGCCATTTGTCTACTTCCCCAGGGTCAGATTAACTTGTGGATAGCATTTTTGTCTCTGTGTTAAGAATTCCCTGTCGGTGACTGTTAGCACCTCACAACCCTGAGCAAACTCCCCTCCCCATCCACCACAACCAGAGCCCTGGAGTCTAGGGGGAACCATAAACCTGCCTCTAAAACTCTGATCTGTGCCTTGATAGGTTGCTAGGGAGGTTACTAGGGGGCAGGACATCTACCCATCCTCTTGACACTGCAGGTCACACAATACTTGCAGTCTCCCTCAAGCAGCGGCAGAGAGCAACATCTGTCTCTGCCGATCAACAACTGGACTCACTCATATCTCTGGACTTGTGGGATGGTGTTGGTATTGTTCTTAATAGTTAGTTGTTGTTGCATTGTGTATAGCTTGTAACCTATAAACATGTTCAGGGATTATATGCCATTTATACACACCTTTGTTACTGTTATTATGCTCTTGTGTTATCGTATGTACAGTATATTCATTGCCTTTCATTTCCTTCAACAGAACTATTACCATTCCACTACCCTTCCTACTTTTCATCCCAATGTTCATCTTCCTCAGTGTGTTTAAAGTTCCTGTGTGTTAACTCTTGGGCAGTTTTATTCCCCTCTAACCTGGGACGGTGTCGGTGAGTCACAAACCAGTAAAATACCTCGAGCCAGATCACTCTCTTTCACTCTGCATCCAGTAGTTAGAAGTTAGAATTAGTTTGCTAGCAGTTACCATAGACTACCAGGCATTGCGCTAACGCTAGTTAGCAATTGCGCAAACACTAGCAACTTCCTTCAAACTGCACGCAGAGACATAAAAATGGTCTCCACGAGTTCATCTGACTCTGGGGAAGTAGATAAAGGTCTAGTTAAATAAAGATGAACTAAATGTAAAAATGGCCAAAATCCTGAAGTATCTCTTTAAGGTTTCTGGACGTTGGTTCAAGTGGTGAGCAGCTTTTACAGAAAATGCAGATTGGGCAAAAGCTGTGGAACTCTACAGTTTCCATTCACTGCTCCCCTAGTATGGGACCCTATAAAATATAGATTTCATAAAATCATTCTGAAACAATATTCTTACATAAGCAGTAGAATTTGCAGTAAGACACAAATGAAACAATGTATTTTTTTTACACATTTCTATTACCTCAATAAATCATTTTCACAAAATGATAGGCAACAAATGTTTTACCTTTATTTAACTAGGCAAGTTAGTTAAGAACAAATTCTTATTTTCAATGACGGCCTAGGAACAGTGGGTTAACTGCCTGTTCAGGGGTAGAACAACAGATTTGTATACAGCTCGGGGATATGAACTTGCAACCTACTAGTCCAACGCTCTAACCACCAGGCTACCCTGCCGCCCCAGTTACTAGTATTGCAACTCATCACAGGAGGCTGCTAAGGGGAGGGCGGCTCACAATAATGTCTGGAATGGAGTAAATTAAATGTGGTAACCATCAAACAGTGGAAAGAGGCAATATAAAAAAATTCACTGAACCTTCCCCACGTCATCGATGATGTCACTTCCTGCTGTAATGCTGCCGCAGGTGTTTCGAACCACTGGCCCTTACCTTAGGCGCGACGAGGCTGACCTTCAGGGTGGTGACGATGGAGAACTCTCTGGGGAAGAGGTGACAGTTGACGAGGTGCTGGGTGAACGGGAAGTCCAGGGAAGGGTGAGAACGGGACAGACGGACACCCCTCACACCCCCAGACTGGATCAGATGCACCCCCCCTCGTTAACCCCCTCACCCCTGCCCTGGGGAGAACACGGGACAGAAGATCTAGGGGGAGCAGGTCTACGGAGAGAGAGAAAGAAACAGATAGAGAAAGCAAGAAAAAAAGAGAGAAAGAGTGAGAAAGTGAGGAAGAAAGGGAGGGGGGAGTGAGAGACAGATAGTTAGCATTTCCTAAATAGTGGGAAACTGCTTTAGGTGGTGAGAGCAGCAAGATCATGTGTTGTAGTTTCTTGAGTATTCATGATATCAGGTAAGGTTAGTCAGAGTTTACTGGATGGCTGGGAAATGTTTGGTAGGCTATTGGCATGATCTGTACATACGTGTAGAAGAATTATCTACGTGTAGAAGAATTATCTACGTGTAGAAGAGTTATCTGTGCATGAGTGATTTGCATCTCAAAGTTTTGGAAAATCAAGTTAAACACGCCAAACACTCACGCACACGACTGCTATTTGTCTTACACACACATACACAAACTCACAGTGGTGGAAAAATTACTCAGTTGTCGTACTTCAGTAAAAGTATAGATACATTCATAGAAAGTGACTCAAGTAAAAGTAAGTCACCCAGTAAAATAATACTTGAGTAAAAGTCTAAAAGTATTTGGTTCTAAATGTAACTGCTAAAGTATCACATTTCTTATATTAAGCGAAGCAGACACCACCATTTTCTTGTTTTTAAAATGTACGGAAAAACAGGGGCACACTCCAACAGAGACATCATTTACAAAAGATGCATTTGTGTTTAGTGAGTCTGTCAGATCAGAGGCAGTAGGGATGACCACATGTTCTCTTGATAAGTGTGTGAATTGGACCATTTTCCTGTACTGCTAAGCATTCAGTACTTTTGGGTGTCAGGGAAAATGTAAGGAGTTACTATTTGAACTAGCATCCCTACTGCATGCAAACAAGAGAAAGAAAGAGATAGTGGTGTGTTTAATGCCACTCTACAGTATAACCTGAGAGTGCCGCTATCTGACTGGAAGTACAGTGTTATGTGTCACAATCAAATGTGTCCCTGGATAGGTTACAACACCCACGCAGATATTTTCATAGCGCATTTAATAGAATAGAATGTACCTCTGCATGTTCTCCATGTCTCTGCAGCTGAGTTGATGACCCTTAACCTGAGGAACAGCAGCAGAGGCAACAGCAGCATCAGAGATGACATAACAGCTTGCTCCAGCCAATCGCAAGCACTGTGACTGATCCGAACGCCAATTGACGCTCATCTCCAACACGTGTGTGTGTGAGTATGTGTAGTGTGTGTGTATGCTTGTGTGTAAGGTGTGTCTAGAGATGGACCTTAGAGAGTGTCTGTAGAAAACATCTTCAGAGAGTCCAGATGACAAAGTAAAGCTTGGATCTAAACTACTCTACATCTGTCTTCAGCCGAGGCAGACAGGCAGGCTCCTAATGAGTTAGTTCTGTCTGGTCCAGCCCCTTCTCTTATATACCAGGCCCATGCAAATCACTAACCAGTCTGTCAATAATTTCACAGAGTAGAACGGAAGCCAACTGTATCGCTCACAAACTCTTCTGAGAGTGTGTGAGAAGGAGAGAGAGCAAGATGAATACCCAAGGTGGAGTTGTATAGGTTTAGATACAGAAATAAGGAGCTGTACTACAAAAACCTTCGCATTAGATAAACACCATAAAGAGTCGAAGTAGTCATTTTTAAAAGGAAAATAAATACATTTGAAAACATGCATACCACCGGTGATCTCTGCTCCACCAAGAGTGCTTGATACCAGCTAAGCTATTACCATATTAACCAAGATCCCTGTTATTAGGACCTTTATTATTGTAGTAGCTGAGTGGATGACTGTGCATTGTGTTCTTTTGGTGAGTTTATTTACACAAGACACATGCTTTCATATCAGATTTGCTAATATTACATTGAGAAAATGTAATAAAAATTGTAGAGGGGAATTAGGTACAACTCCCAGGTGCAGACCCGGGGTGTTCACTCTTTCTGTTCTATACCTTTTACTGCTCTGTTTAGCCTTTTCTTCAAGAGCAGGTTTGTGTGCTTTGGTGGATCATTTGGGCAGGAGGACGGTGTCCTATAGAGACTAGTCTAGTGTGTTTCTCCTAGCCATTTATATTAAAGGCTACAGGATCTGACAGGATCATGATATAACTTTCTCCCTTCTTGTATCTCTATCCCATCAGGCTATTAATCAACTGTGCTTAATCTGACTGCATCAGCCAATCACAGAGTGATCTAACATCCTGACAGATGGCTGACCGCAGGCACAGGTGTAATAAAGGGAGATTTAATTGGTTTTGCTAACTCCTCGGTCCTCTCCTCCTTTTGAAAAAGGTCAAAGGTTATCGAGAAGAAACAAATGCAAATACATTTAATTATTCTCCTCCGCAAGGATGACGTTTACAGAGGAATCCCAAAATACAAGTTCAAAGTGGTAAAAATGAATTTGAATGTATATCGTTTTTAAATGTGTTCATCTAGTCCTTCGAGAACACAGCAGCTTATTCAAGGGAGTGTAGTGAATTTCGGAGATTTACAATAAACAGTAGCACCCCCTGCCGGTCTCTTTATGCAGCTAAGAAAACATTTGTGACCATACTGTGAAATACTGCTGGATAGGGTCTAACATATACACAACAGGTAGAACATACACGACTATAGACAATACATTGAAGATACAATTCATGATTCGCATGTGTAATTGGTAGTCCACTGAATAAGCCCGTTTTCTATCTGACACACATTTAAAGGAGGAGCGGGACAGGGAGCCTGAGTACCAAACTATATTTATTGTTTACAGTAGTAAAAGACGCCAAACAATGTACAAATCAGTAGAGAAACCAAACTAATACCATATGACAAAACATGTGGGTAAAGAACTTAACTGCCCCTCCCCTTATGCTCCAAGTAGACGTAGCCCCTAACCACAGATCTAGGATCAGAAAACCAGAACCCCCAAAACATTAACCATTACGGGGATGCAAATGATCTGACCCTGTATCAGTGTTTAAGGATGACTTCTCCTTCCCACCCAAAAACCAAAAGCAGAGTCACTGACAGGGTTGCTATAAGAACTGACCACTGAAGAAAAAAAAAAATCCCATATGGAATCAGGGAATATTCCCTTTTGACTGCCCTCTAAAAAACTAGGGGTGCATCTCAACAGTACAAGTAGCTTCCTTGTGACAATTGGTCTCCTCTCCTTCATTCTTGTAAAACCGACACTAAAGAACTGGACAGTTGAAAGCTTATTCCATGGTCAGCATCCACCTTAGCCCGAATGTTCACGTCGGTGCCAAATGAAGGAGGCAACACAAGACTTGAGATGTACCCTTGGTTTTCACCCTCGAAAAAAACTTGGGCGCCCCATGTCAAACCATTGGAAGGGTCCAGAAGCCACCCCTAACCCCTAGGCCTTTTGTAGATTTGAGGTGTTGGATAAATACAAAACACTACACAAGTGGCTTAGGTGTAGGGAGTTGTTTCTAGATCAAAACCCATGATTCTTAGCATTGGAAAGACCCAGAAGCTGTCCAAGACTGTTGAAGAGATCAATGTTGACTAAGACAGACATTTAAGGGGAGCACCCCCACCCAAAACTGCGCCAGACATCTTTTAAAATAAGAACAAGGAAACAGATGATGGGGAAGCCTCAAAGTAGAAGTTGCCCCTTACCACAGATCTAGGATCAGCTCATTGTGTCCTAAACTTAACCTCATCTAATATGGGGTAAACTAATAACTGACGTTAAATCAGTGTTTAGGGGGCAAGTTCATCCCACTCCCCTCAGGACAAAACCGAGACAGACATATTTAAAAAACAACAATGGAACACAGAAGCTGAAGAGGAGCAGTGGGCGTGGTTTGGGTATGTCAATCACTGTAACAGGAGGGGCTTAGCAGAGACCACCTGTCTGCTGTTGGAAAACATCTATGGTGTCTTCATCCTCCATCTCCAGCTAAAGAGAGAATTAACATGGGTGAGATGGAAGGAGAGAGGGATCTAGTAAAGAGTGATTCCATGAGGGGGAAGTTCTGTGAGAAAGTAATCAAGTTAATTGAGAGCAGGTGTGCTTTAGTTGAGACAAGATAATGGCGTCAGAGAAGCTGTGCTTTAAGAATGAGATAAGAGAATAGAGTAGAGGGTGTTTAGAGAGAATAGAGAGCTGCCAGTTGTCTGTGCAGTGTACCTGTGAAGGTGTGTCCGTTTCGTTGATTGGCTGTCCGTCAAACCTGAACCTGATCTGCCTTATCGAGAGACCCTGCAGGAGAGAGAGGACACATTAGAAATACATGGGACAGATATTCCTATAGTATTAGGAATCAGGTCAGCTCTATTGACAATATTTCTATGTTCAGTGTGCCCCTGCTCCAGTCTTCACCATTGAGGCAGCAGGTAGGAGGGCAAGGTGTCTGATTGGCTACTGTGCTGACCTGACGTTCGCAGTAGGCCTTCATCAGTTTGCTGAGCGGAGTGTGCCTCTTGATTTTGAACTGAACCACAGAGCCGTCCTGACCGGCTACCTTTAAGTTAATGTGGTCGTTCTCAGTCTTCACGCCCTCCTGAAACACAACCAAACAGCAATTAAAAGATTAACAATGTCGTTTTTCAGTCTTCAATGCGTCGGGTCTTGGAGAGCCAAACAATTGATGAGTTGTGCAACCACTGTTAGGCCTCCTCATACGTCTCTGGTAAGATCTGGACATGGGGTAGGTAGTGTTCTTGCCCAGTGAATTAGGGTTGCTTGTGGGTGGTACTGGGTCTGGTGAATGCGCGGAACCTGTAGGCTGTGACTGAGGCAGCCAGCTACTAGACCCAGGCGTTATCCACTGCAAAATCCACGTTCAGCTTGTCCTAGTGCCTCAAATCGAAAACAAATTATATCCCAACACTATCAATCAGTGGTTAGAAACCATTTCGTACAGACCACTTATGATCAAGCTAGCTTTACCTGGTCTTACCGGCGCCTGGCCAACGCCATGCGTGTTTACTGGCCTAAAAGAAACAGTGCAATAACTAGGTTATTTAGCCATTTCAATAAGTGGATGCCGACGAATGCATCTAAATCACTCGAATACGGCTTCCAAATGGTGTCACATTTTGTGCCGCTTGCCTTGCGGCGTTTAGCTAGCTAGCTGCTAGCGTGGTATGGCTTCCACAAAGAAAAACCCGCAAACGGTATCGGTGTATTCAACTTCGAAATGTAAGTGTTAGTTGTTACAACAATTATATTATCTGGTCGAAATATTTCGTATAACATCACTAATAGTTTTTATATCTGATAAACTTAAATATTGTATCCGGAGGCAGCACTCCATTCATTTAACTACGAAACAAACAGTGCGCCGATTCAAACAAACGTGCAAACCGGGCCATTTTTTATTGCATATTTCAGGCGCTATTTGACATTAGACTGTTCTAATCACCTTAAATACCCACCACATGCTGATAGACGGCTAGCCTTACCTTTGGTTTCTCCTCCGACATTTTGATGGGTTTTCTTTAAAGGATTTGCTGGTTAAAATGCAATTTTGGCTGTGTTTTCGTTCGCACCTCTTTAAGCTATATGCTCTTCTCCTCCGCAAACACGGGAACGCGCTTTGGTCTCTCGTTCCGCAGACACTGATTGGCTTTCGTGGAAACACGTGACATATTCTCTCCGGGACGGGGATGCGTAATTCAGCCAAATACTCGGCCACGCGACATTAAGAACCCGCCAAAGGCAGGGCTGAGTGTGGCCCTTGGTTAATCTCAAATAAATACACACATTACACTCAGATCAAATTGTATTTGTCACATGCTTCGTAAACAACAGGTGTAGACTACCATACTTACAAGTCCTTAACCAACAGTGCAGTTCAAGAAGAGTTAATAAAAGATTTACCTAATAAACTAAAGTAAACAAATAAAAAGTAACACAAAAAAAGAACAATAACTGGGCTATATACAGGGCGGTACCGAGTCAACGTGCGGGGGTACAGGTTAGTCGAGGTAATTTGTACATGTTGGTAGGGGTGAAGTGACTATGCATAGATAATAAACAGCGAGTAGCAGCAGAGTAAAAACAAATGGAGGGAGGGAGTGTCAATGTAAATAGTCCGGTGGCCATTTGATTAATTGTTCAGCAGTCTTGCGGCTTGGAGGTAGAAGCTGTTAAGGAGCCTTTTGGTCCTAGACTTGGCGTTCCGGTACAGCTTGCCGTGCGGTATCAGAGAAAACATTCTATGACTTGGGTGACTGGAGTCTCTGACCATTTTTTAACATGGCTATGTACAGGGAGTACCAGAATAATGTTGTAAAATACAAATTATATCAAGCCAAATCTTCCATCTTCATCACAATGGATAGAGAAATGGGGTGTATTCATTACAGAAGCAAACTGAGAGTGGGGGGGTATGGCTTTTGATGACCAGTCGGGGGCGCTCCAACTCAACATGTCATTTCTCTCTTAAGGGAGAAAGGGAAGTATTGGACTGGGTAGGGATCGAGGCCTGGGTTTACATTCCAGAAAGATTATCTCTGTGGCTCTGGTCATAGAAAATGCTTGAATAAAGAGTATATGTATCCTTGATAAAAAATAGTATATTGAGATTAAGAATTAAGGTTTGAGTCAGAACTGCAGGAATTCCTGTTTATTCACATCTCTACTATTGTTGAGGTTACGATCACTGGTCTGATATGGTTGTTGTAGGTTTCTCACTATGAGGTAGAGGTTATTGTAGGAGCTAGGAGTTGATAAGATCCAAAGAGACAAGTCTTACATAGTGGAAAGTTTTATTTGAATAAAAATAGATTTGTTCAATCAACAGACAAAGGGTAGTATATTACACAACTAGACATTAATAAAATGTTGATTCATTTGGCCTGACAATATTCTAACTGAAGTAGCTGGTGTCTGTAATGAGAAAGCTGTCACCGGTAGAAAAAT
Organism: Oncorhynchus clarkii lewisi; assembly: GCF_045791955.1. NCBI lineage: Eukaryota > Metazoa > Chordata > Actinopteri > Salmoniformes > Salmonidae > Oncorhynchus > Oncorhynchus clarkii. Next base: position 16,482,784 of record NC_092153.1, read on the forward strand.
ATTACTTAGATCTGACATTCTTTGTCATTTTACAAGGTGTGTACATTCTATATGGTAGGGTACATTTCTATCTGCAATTCTGAGCATTCAACTCTTCTGAATAGCCTCCTATTAAAAGCTGCAATATGTAACTTTTTGGGCGACCTGACCAAATTCACATAGAAATGTGAGTTATAGATCTGTGACTCTTTGAAAGCAAGTTTAAGAAGCAGATCTATGCTTACCGTATGGAAAATATATTTCACAGCTGTTTAGATGGTACAATGACTCTCTAAACTATACTTGCTTGTTTTGTCGCAAACTGAAATAAGGTGAACTATTAATATTTTAGCAAGCAGGAAATGGCGGAGGGATTTCTGCATAGTGCTTCATTAAGTACAATTCTGGTTAAAATTAGAAAAACAATACATCTATACAAGTTTATTGTTTGATGGAGTACAGGTGTGCGTGCACTGGACACATTTCTGATAGTTCACCATCAGATAAATATACATAGAAAAAGGTCAACATAGATAAGGTCAACTTTCCTGGAGTGTATCTTCTCATTCAAGTAGAGCATAGGCAAGATCTCCTACAACCAAGTAGTAACCCTCAAGTACCATCATCATTATGAGTTTATAATACAGTAGTAGTCACAGAAGGTATATAAGGTACATTTAAGGCTACTGCACCTGTCCACTGCCCTCACATAGTCTGCACTGCAAGACATGTTCTCTACTGCACCACTCACCAAGCAGCGCAGAACTTGTTCTAGCTAAGTATTCGTAGAAGACTGTTCATTACATTCAACATTTAATGACCTGTGTTTACATGGGAAGATAATGTTGTATATCAGGCTGTCCCAAAACTTTGATCTAAGGCCAGTTTCATGTATTCTCCTCAAAACGGTTAAAGATATTGAACGGGATCTTAAGCACTTACAAAATCGTAACATATTGTACAAATTGGAATTCGTTACATCATACGAATTGCAGGAAATATATATTTTTTGCAGGACATAACATACGAAATAAGTGATGTTGTGCACAATTTTTGGTGACTCGTTTTGGCTTGTGAGCGCTACTTTCAAAACTACGGTCTGAAATTATACAAATCCTTTAAAAACACCTCTAAGACTTATGATTAATGGTTTATGGGGGGGGGGGGTAGGCTGAGCATAGAACAGACAAGGGTTAACAGTCCATATGGGGGGGGGGGGGGGGTTGGTTGAAAGGTCAGAAGTAAAGAGAAGGCAGGCGATAGTACAGTGTCCAAATATCAGCTCAGGAGAATTTGGAGTATGGGTTGGACCCACTGAGACCTGGAAGAAAGAGAGCGAGAGAACGAGAGAGCAGGAGTTAGAGATCTTTCATTTTAAATTCCATCAGAGTAGTGATGGTGCTTTTCCACAGACAGGAATGGGGAAACATGACAGGAGTGGCGTGTGTGTTTGTGTGCGTGTTTCTCAAGGCGTACCATATTTCGTTCTGATTTCCTCATGCCTCATCTTCATCTCTGCCTTTCTGTTAACACAAAGACAACCAGCTGGTTAGACACACACTTCGTATTTTAAGAGGACTGCACAACCTTTCAGACCAGCCAGGTAGGTAAAAAGTCATGAGTAGAGCACAAACCGGTTTGGGCGGTTAGCTTAGCTGTGACGTATGTAAAGGTTTGTTCCAGTAATGCTTTTGTGTCACTCTGGCTGTAACTGATATGAAACGAACAAAAGAAACTTGGGGCATTGTTCTGATCGCAGTCACATTGTCAGAGACACACTAAGGTCAAATACAGCACACACAGGGCCTGACTGAGTAACGTTTACCATATCTCCCTGAGGAATGTTGTAGACCAGCTGAACACACACACACACACACACACACGTAAATACTGACACTTAGAATAACAAAACACTTTCTTTTATTGTAAATTTCTTCACATACATAGACAATACGCAGATGTTCGTGTGCCATGATGACATCTTACCTCTCTTCCTGTTTTCCCTTCATCTTATTGGTCCGTCTCTCCATCTTGGCATCGAACCTCGTAGACCTGACACACACACACACACACACATTAGGGCTGATAAGTACTTATACATGTGCCTTGAGGTCATTCCATGGGGTAGGTCAGTGCGTGTATGTGTGTGTGAGAAGAATTACACACTTTAGTTGACCACAGCAAAGCAAACACAAGCTACACAGTTGAGGCCAAATATATAGGCACCCTTGCACTAAATGATTCCCTATTTCATTTAAAATAAATAGAAATTGAAAAAAACATTGTTATTGGATTTTCGACATTGCAGAGACAATTTAAGTTTTGCAAACCTAAGTTGAGAATTTTTATTAAGAAAACAAAGACAAATGGCAGCTCCTAAATTGGCTCCCTGGAGCTAGTACATGGTTGGACAGCCTTTGGCCAAGATAACTGCAGACAAACGCTTCTTGAAGCCACCAATGAGTTTGCTGTAACTTTCTACTGGCATTTGGCCCACTTTTCAGCAGCAAATTGTTCCAATACTTAAATGTTTGAGGGGTTCCCTCCAATTACTGATCTCGCCATTACACACAGGTGGATTGTATTTATCATCATTAGTCATTTAGATCAACATTGGATCCTTCAGAGATCCTCACTGAACTTCTGGAGAGAGTTTGCTGCACTGAAAGTAAAGGGGCTGAATAATTTTGCACGCCCAATTTTTCAGTTTTTGATTTGTTAAAAAAGTTTGAAATATCCAATAAATGTCATTCCACTTCATGATTGTGTCCCACTTGTTGTTGATTCTTCACAAAAAAATACAGTTTTATATCTTTATGTTTGAAGCCTGAAATGTGGCAAAAGGTCGCAAAGTTCAAGGGGGCCGAATACTTTGGCAAGGCACTGTATACACATCATGTTTAGTTGTATTGTTTATTATTTTGTTGTTGTATTGTTTGTATATCTTTCTATTTTAAATTTGTGTTACTGTTTTTGTCTATCACTGTTTCGTTACTTGTAATGTTTTGTGGACCTCAGGAAGAAACGCTTCTGCTTTGGCAAAAGCTAATGGGGATCTGAATAAACAAATAAGAAATAGCGACTTATCTAAAAAAAAAGTGCATGTGTGCCAGTAGATTTGGCCGAAACTGGATATAAATACACTCAAGCAAGTCAATGATAAAAAAAATGTCATAATAATAATATATATCATCCCAAACCGAGATGTGTTTTGGAAACAGACGACACAAATCAACGACGTGTGTGTGTTATAAGCACTATACCCGATGTGTTCACACTTGCAGCAGCAGAAGAGGCAGACCAGGAAGGCAATGATAATGACTCCACCCACCACCGCCATGGCGATGATCAATGACTGGAAGTTCACTGACACACACACAATCAACATTAGTTCCTACTCCAGCAGAAGTGTGTGTGTGTGTGTGTGTGTGTGTTTCTTACCCCAGCAGCGTCCCCAGCGTGCATCGTTGAGGGGGCAGAGGGCGTGCGGGGGGAGGATGGTTTTGACTGGGTACGTGATACACAACTCAGTCTTCTGACACCACAGGCACTGTGACAAACACACACAGGTCAAACTTAACGCAAATATATGTGGACTATGAATGAGTAGGGGTTTCAGGATTGGCAGGGATAGAGTTCACAATGCCAAGGATGGAGGGATGCAGAGAGAGAAATTAGGGCAGAGAGGTGTGTATTCAGTTTGTCCCCCAACCTGTCTGAAAGGTGTGGAGGGTGGAGCTGATTTGCTTATTCATGTGCAACAGAAAACATTTGTGACCCTGTTATTCCCATGAGCAAGAGGTATAGCGAAGTAAACTGGACCAGAACACATGTGACCCTGTTAGACCAATGAGCAGGAGGTATAGTGATGGAATCAGGACCAGGAAACCCAAAGTGTGCCTGACTCACGTGCCAGACTAATCCCAGACTCACCGTCACAATCTTTAGACATTCCTCACAGCTTGTTCCATTCTTAGTCTCACACACTGAGAGAGGGAGGGAGAGAAAACAGGTTGATTGAGGGAAAAAAACAAACATTAGATTAGTAGTTCATAACACACGAAACAACTGCAGTTAGAGGCAGTAATAAAGCCTTCTCACCTGCAGCAAGACCCGGCCTACTGTAGCTATTTCCATTTGTTGTTTGACTGTATGATTCCACAGAATTGTTTGTGTACATTCTGTTAGTTCTATGGCTCCAGATAAGAAGATGAAGCCTGGTAGTCTGGTTTCTATGGGGCTAAAAGGCTGAAAGATTCTTACAAGACAGGGAACAGGTGTCTCTTTGAACACTAACTGGTTTCACCCAAACACTTAACAGTTAAATGGGCCAGCCAGTCACGATTTTTGCTACTGAAATGTGTCTGAGAAGGAACTGAAAACACTGCAACGTTCCTGCTAAAAGGTTTCAGTTACACAAGCATTTAGCAGAAAGCGAGAGCCAACTCCCTAACAGTGAATAGGCCAAATATGTTACCAATGTACCAAGCCACTTGAAATTAATGAGCCATTATCTGAATATAATAATCTACATGTTAAGGTTGATGAAAGTCTAAATTACATCATTATAAAAGGAACTGAAAACAAGCATTGTCATTTTGTGTTTCACCTAAAGGCAAAGTCACTGTGAAATATGCTACAATGTGAAATCGGGGAAATTCTGGTTTGAGGGTACTCCACTACCAACTGTATTTTCGGTGATTAATGTCATAGACTAACTAGAGAAAACATAATATAATACTATAATAATAATAATACTATAATATGTTGTCATATACATCAAAATAATCTATAATCATCAAAATAATCTATAAGCGACAATAAATCAATGGTTAAGAAAAACAACAAAAGAAGTGTCACTGACTCACCTATCCTAGGTGCGGCAGTTTGCGCGAACACAGCGACTACTCCGAAGAGTAGCAGAACAGCAGGTAGGCCTACCAAACTCCTTAAATCCATAATTTATTGAAACTTTAAAATCCAAACTCTGACAGTAAAATATCCCGTCGTGTATGGCGCTACTCTTGAGTTGAAAAAGTTGTCTTATTTCAGTAACAACAGGGAGAAATTGAGGCAACCCGTTTGAAGAAAATAAACCCTTGAAGTGCTGTTGAGGCAAAAAGGTCTGTCCTCCTTCCTCCCCGAGCGCGCCCAACCAATGACAGGTGGAATTAGGGCGACCACGTGTCTCAGATTGCTGGACAGTCCCGAATGTTGGCCGTTTGTCTGATGTCCCGTATTTTACCAACAAATTAAAACACCACTCATTTACCAACAAAGTTAGATTTGTTGCGTATTTCAGTCAGACTTCCTATTCATTTGATGATAACTGACATTTCGAACTGTCTGCCAGAAACATGTATTCATGTAGGCTGCACTGGCCCGCAAAAACATTCCGTTGTCCCGCATTTGTGTATTTTAAATATGGACCATTATGTGGTCACCCAAGCGGAAATATAACAATCAGGTCAGCTGTGTGCGCGTGTGTGCGTGTATAGAAGAGAAGACTGGACAATTTCCGATAATTTATTAAAGCATAAGTTTGTAAAGCCAGTTACAAATAAAAAAAGAACAACAACTATTTTCTATCTCTTTCTCGGTTTTCTCTCAAAACAATCACAATGTTTCAATATATAATGATAATAATTAATATGAACCATGACAGATTACAGTCAGGGCCTGCTCTGGCCGCCTGCGGCTGGAAGAGGACCCCGGTATAGAGGTTGCTCATAGACATAGATCTAGGATCAGCGTACCCTTACCATTAGGGTGTGAAATGCAAAACTGACCTTAGATCACAGGAGGTTGGTGGCACCTTAATTGGAGAGGACGGGCATGTGGTAATGGAGCAAAATCAATGGAATGGTATCAAATACATCAAACACATGGTTTCCATGTGTTTAATGCTATTCCTTTTGCTCAGTTACAGCCATTATTATGAGCCTTCTTCCCCTCAGCAGCTTCCATTGCCTTAGATCAGTGTCAAGAGGCAACGTCGTCTTACTCTGTGTACTAGCAGTGTGAGAGGCAGGGCCATAGAAAGAGAATACCTAGATAGGACAGTTCCCGAATTTGACTGGATTTGATGATAATTGACATTCCAACCTGTCTGCCAAAAACATGTATTCATGTAGGCTACACTGGCCCGCAAAAACTGGATTTTTCAGTCATTCCAAATGGTCCAGTGGAACACAGGATGTAATGTTGTTCTGAGTTGGAATGTCCTTTCCAGTAATTCTGATTCTATAGACTGGTTCTCCAGTGGGCTTAGGCCCACAAGCAGTGACGACACACAGTCAGAAACAAACACAATTCCCATGTTCCCAGAATTCTCATATTCCAACTACTCCTATTTCCAAGATGCATACCTCCTCAATGTGTGAACTTCTCTTCTTTAACAGAATTCCATACTGTAACCATATCCCCTCCCTCCCTCTGCAATAATTCTAACAAATAAATACCCCATCCTCCACCCTCTCCCTCCCTTCTTCCATTCCTAAACTCTTCCCCATTTAAAATCACAATCACAACACCATTCTCTTATAAAGGTTATCCAGATACATAATACTGTTATTTGTCAACAACACACTTTACTTTCTTTTCTTCATATGGTTCCATTCTTCCCCCCGGTGGGGTAGTTAGTTAGTCACTTGCATTATGACACAGATACACACGCTCACGTTAGCATTCCAAACACAGCACTGCAGGACGGGAGACACTGGGAACGTACAGTACACTAGTCACATGACTTAAAACAGGTTCTATTCACTCATGAACTGGAGAACAGTCACATAGCGTAGAAGCAGAATGGGTAGAGAAGACATGACTAGATTCCTCGTGTTTTTTAAAAAGTACCCACCGATATGGAAACGTGAGCCAGACGGATGATACGGAGGCTACATTTCACTAGAGCACAGAAAAACGCATGTAGGCAACCATCCCAAACCGCCCTACCAATATGGCCGCCGCGACTGAACTCTACCCATTCTACATCAAGAAGTGAAACCCCTCTATATATCTGTGATTTAGTCAGATGGCACTGCTAGTGAATAAGGGTGCGTTGGCATATTAGACATACAGCAGTGAATATCTCTGTTCCTTCGCATTTAGTTTACACATACAATAAATTAATCAAATGGCATTTATAATGATATTTATATACATACAGTACAGTGACCACCAAAATCTATGTAGGGTTCCTATGAGGTGCGATATACAAAAATGATAAGTGTTTGATTAGTGTATGTGTGTATGTGTAGGTTGGACATGAATATGTTATATATGTGATGTTCATAGTAGACATATTACAGGAGACAGCTCTCTCAATCTCCCTTGGTTGATCTTGTAGTCGACTTTTGTCACTCTTTAGCATCATTCTCTCCTCCAGACCTCTCCACACCCACGGAGCCTCCCCCCCAGACCGAGCCAGACAGCTACCCCTTGAAAGAGCCTCTGAGTCAGGATGATCCCGGGGAGAAGACCCTGGGTGGGCCTCCAGCCCTGGTTCTCTTGAGGGGGTTTGTGTGAGGTCACTTCCTTTGACCATATGTCATGTCACTTCCTTTGACACAGGAAGTAAGTACTGTGCAGTCTGATGAAGAAGTAACCTGATTTTCCATTTGACCCCGAGATGAAAATACAAAACACAGTGAGTCCTTTATCTCAGTCACCACGGATGACAGCAGATGAACGAGAGAGTGAGTGAGAGAAAGAGAGAGGAAAGGAAGCAAGCAAGCAACAGAGAATAAATTAACACGTAACTGTAAAGAGAGGCGAAATGGGACACACAGACAGAGAAAAAGAGAGTTTCATCAAATGGGGGAGAGAGGGTAAGAGACAGAGGAAGGAAGATAGAAATAGTAACAGGCTTCATTTGATCTCTCCTAGCTGGCAGTGTGTTGGGACTGCGACGGGGCGTGTGTTATCGGGGTGGAGAAGGGGGCGACGGAGCTTTGCGGGTGGTATGGTTTGACTGGGCTATTGTGCTTGTCGTTGGTATGGGTTTGGTCCAGAGAGAACAGAGAGAGAGGGATGACAGAGGAGAGAGAGAGAGATTAGAGATTGATATAAAAGGAGTAATAAGAGATATTTAGATGAAGTAAGGTTGAGTTAGAATGTGCTGGACCTGCTGTCTGTAAGACAGTGACATGCAGGATAACTGGGGGTTGGTGGTGCTGGAGTTGTCCTCCCCAAAATGGGTCATTTTCCATACTCATTGTTAACAAACAGATATGTAACCCAATCCACCCAATTCCCAAGTCTAGAATAGTTAGCTGCAGTGTCCATCACCTTTTCGCTTTGTGAAATTGGATGCCATTTTAGATCCCTCGCTGTCCGCTGTTTTGTGGTTTCCCCTCTCCAAGATCAGCTGACTCCACCAAAAAAACAACTGTCCGACCAATCCGTGGATTGTATCCACTTCCTGCCTCACTCTGATAGGCCTGTGCTGTTGAATAGAGGGCCCTGATTGGCTGCTGGTTGATCACCTGACGAAGGCGCTGGCAACGCTGGAGACAGACATGATGCTGCAGCGTTTCTTCACCATCATGTTGATGTAGGCTTTCATGATCTTAGCAATCTCCATCACCTGCATAGAGAGAGAGAGAGAGAGAGAGAGAGAGAGAGAGAGAGAGAGAGAGAGAGAGAGAGAGAGAGAGAGAGAGAGAGAGAGAGAGAGAGAGAGAGAGAGAGAGAGAGAGCGAGAGGGAGGGAGGGAGAGAGGGAGGGAGGGAGAGAGGGAGGGAGGGAGGGAGAGGGATGGAGACAGAGGGAGAGAGAGAGAGAGAAAGAGCGAGAGGGAGGGAGGGAGAGAGAGAAAGAGAGAGAGAGGGAGAGGGGGGAGAGAAAGAAAGAGAGAGAGGGAGAGAGAGTTAGATTACATCAGTGTTTGTGTTTGTGCAGTGTGCAGTATATTCCTGATTTATTCTTCCATTGTGTACGGTTGTTTTTGTTGTGACTGTCTGATACATGTAAGTGTGTGTGTGTTTCAGAGTAAGCGTGTGTGTTTCAGAATATGTGTGTGTGTGTGTGTGTGTTTACCAATGGAGTGTGGAAGAACAAGTCGTTGCCGTCGACAGTGATCTGGTAGGTGCAGGGTTGTGGAGCTCCAAAGAAGGTGATCTGCTCATACTGGAACGTCTGCAGAGGTTTGGGTTCCCCTCTCTTATACACAGACAGGTTGTCAGCACTCACACCCAGCCACAGGTCATGGGGAAAACCTCCTTCCTTACACTGCAGGGGAGAGAGAGGGAGGAGAAGCAGACAGAGGAGGAGAGGGAGGGGAGGATGAGATAGAAGTAAAACACAAAGGTCCACACACAAAACACACACACACACACCTCCACGTCGAACAGTGTAGAGCCATATCCGGGCCACTCTTTGACGATGGACATGTATTTGAGCAGAGCCTGGTGCTGGGGGAGTCCCTGTAACTTGGTCCATTTATCCAGAACATGGGCTCTGGTGGCCGATGTCTCCTCCTTCACCCACATCTCTACCTGCTGCCCCTCTTCCTCCTGGACAGGATTACAAACATATTTATCAATCAATCAATCAATTAATTATTCAATCAATGAATTAACCAACAAATCAATCAATCCTAAACCCAATCAGAGGCGACAGGGTAAGATATCACTGTCTGGAATATGCGATGCCCCAGTCAATAGAGGATAATGTATGATTTACGAGAGACGCCATCTCTAGGACATATTGACAACTACAGCTAGGAAAAATCAAATCAAATCAAATGTATTTGTCACATACACATGGTTAGCAGATGTTAATGCGAGTGTAGCGAAATGCTTGTGCTTCTAGTTCCGACAATGCAGTAATAACCAACGAGTAATCTAACCTAACAATTCCAAAACTACTATCTTATACACACAAGTGTTAAGGGATAAAGAATATGTACATAAAGATATATGAATGAATGATGGTACAGAACGGCATAGGCAAGATGCAGTAGATGGTTATCGAGTACAGTATATACATATGAGATGAGTAATTTAGGGTATGTAAACATTATATAAAGTGGCATTGTTTAAAGTGGCTAGTGATACATGTATTACATAAAGATGCAGTAGATGATATAGAATATAGTATATACATATACATATGAGATGAGTAATGTAGGGTATGTAAACATTATATTAAGTAGCATTGTTTAAAAATATAGCAATGGTGATGTCAGCATGTGCATGTGTGTATGTTTTATGCAAATGCATTGTGTGTTTGTGTGTGTGCCCATCGCCACCTTCTGTTTCTTCAGCGAGCCCGTCTTGAAGCTGCGCCTCAGACTTCCATCCAGGAAGCTGGGGGTTCTCCTTCTATCCTGCCCATCCCCCTTGACACTTCCCACCTGCCCTCCTCCTCCCTCTCCTCCTGCCACGCCTCCCTGTTTGGTGGAGTGGAAGATGCGCGTGCGGAGGCGCCCCATTGGGTAAACACTACCGAGGCTCCACCCAGCGCGGCTGGCCCCGTCTCCATGGAGATACTGCAGCCGTAAAGCGGCTAGCTGCTGCAAAGTTTCCTCTGGGGCCGGGAAGTGACCACTGATCAGAGACTCATGGGCCTGAATGGAGGAGGGGGTGTCGAAAGGGGGGAGAGAGGGAGGGGGAGAGTGAGAGAGAGACATTTATTGAAATTGAGTGAGACGGAGTAGGACAAGGAGTGTGTGTGTATGTGTGTCTGTGTGTGTGTGGTTGTCTGTGTGTACTCACCTGCTCAAACATGAAGGCAAATTCCACCCCCTCCTTAGGCATGCTCTCCATGTCGAGGAAACAGTAAAGTTTAAAATAGAGCCTCCACTGTCCTTCCTCCTCCTCCTCCTCAGTCCCTGACAGCCTAGAATACACACAGATAGGGTTAGCAACACACACACACACACACACACACACACACACACACACACACACACACACACACACACACACATGCTCACACACACACATGCTCACACACACACATGCTCACACACACACACACACACATGCTCAC